>NW_007377464.1:212739-292743 GCF_000475195.1 Diaphorina citri
CGCCGCCCCCCCCCCCCATCTGCCCCGCCTAGCGATGTGCCCCCCCTGAACCCCCCGCCCCTGGGTGCACCCCCGCCGATGTACTCGAACCCCGAACCCTGGGGTGGCAGCCCTGGAGCAGACCCGTGGGCCAAGTAGTTGTAGTTTGTTTAGACTGTTGGAATTGAACGTGGCGTTATGTCAATAGTAAATTGAATGGCTAAAGCCTGAGAGCACACTAATTGTGGATTTTACCAATATTTTTTCAGTCCTTAGAAGGCTTATTAAGCTAACAGCCTGTTAAGTTCCATATGATGTGTATAGGCTCAACAGGGCTGTTAAGCTAACAGGACGTTAGAGGCTAAAAAGTGGTGAAACCTACCCTAATTGTGCTAATGTCCGATTATTTTTCGTTCTGGAACGGATATGATTGCATCAAGTTATCTAATTGATTGATTTTAAACTTTGCATTGTGAGTAACCAATGGGATTACATTATCCCATTGACTTATCTTTAGTCACCAAGTTTAGTCCCTGACAGAAGAAGCTAATGGGTCTATCCCTTGAAATTTGACTTTGAGGTTTTTACATCAGTGGAATGAGCACGTACAATCTTTATTTTTTGCTATCACTAAACTTGTGAATCAAGAAACCTAGTTAGCTTGGAGGGTAGCGCGTCTGCCTTGTTAAGCGCTAGGTGAATAGACCCTGCCGAATCGGTTCGTATAAAGATACACTGGCGTGCTTACTGGAACTTGGCCTTGCGTACTTCACTGCTGTCCGCTCAGATCCCTAGAGATCTAAAACCCAGAAGCGTGTGGCAGCTTGAAAAACCTGAAAATGGATCGAGTCTCTATTATGGTCGATAGACTTCGTCTGAAAAACGAGTCCTCACGAGGCTGAGAGCTCTCCGAAATGAGCCAACAGTTCGTGTTGATCCAGACGGTCCTCGGTCCAGATACCAACCATGTAAAACGTTGCACTTCAGTGGTCCTTTTGGTGCTTTCAACGTGCCAATCAATTACTTACCTGTAGCTAAGCTGGCTTTGGTAGGTAGGTAATTGACAATGCGCTGGTGTCAAAATATTAAGCAAGTACTTATCCGGATTAAGGATTAAGAAAGTAAGTAATGAGATCAAAATTGAAAAACAACCAACTAAAATCAAAAGTTAATCTTGAATTAAGTGTTTGTAAAATGAAAAAAAAAAGGAGAGCCTTTTCATTTAGCACTTCTTTGAATACTGTGAATACCACAGGGATTACTAAGTGCCTCCTTTGCAATCCATTTCCATGTTTCACTCATCTCTGTACAGTGCTAATGTCTCCCTCAAGAAAGAGTTGAAACTTAAAATCCCCTTTTCTGGCTTCCTAATCTAATCTATCCCACAACACAAGCTTATATCCCACCTCACAACAAACCATCCCACATCGTGAGACGGAATGATGTGGGACACAAGCTTATATCCCACCTCACAACAAACCATCCCACATCGTGAGACGGAATGATGTGGGACACAAGCTTATCCCACCTCACAACAAACCATCCCACTGCTGGCCTGTCTTCGGTGCACTACACCTATCAGGAGAACACCAACTTAGTGAAAAACATTGACATCATAGAGCCCAACTTTGAGCTGAAACACGAGTTCAAGTACCACTTTGGTATATTGAAAGACGAGAAGCTGAAGTTCGGCTCCAAGTCTGGTCTGCACAATGTTCACATGAAGTACCAGTATGATGGTAATGCAAGGGTGAATAACATAGATATCAGCGTGGATAGCAAGGATTTGACACCGATCAAGATGAAATTCTGACCCAATGTGACCACAGCCTGGTCTAAGATGAATTATGAATAGTGTCTCTCCCTCTTGAACTATCTTGCCCTAATGACACCCAAGTCTAATTGTGGCAATGGCAAACACTATGAAGTATTACGACTGATTGAATAGGAGCAAGGAAAATTACGATGTGCTTACTAGTGATGTGATGGATAGTAGAGATGTGATATGTGATGTGAACAACACACGACTTATCAATCCTCTCTTGGATCATTATTCGGGAATGAGATTGCTAAATCCAATAAGTTTACCTTCTAAGTTTGAATTCGAATTGTAATCTTGACTGTGTCGATCTGCATTCTGCATACCTCTACGTGATGTTTTTTTTTTTTTTTTTTTTTTTTGCCTTTTTCTCAGAGGAGAGCATCTCATGACTGGAGAGACAGTTATGTCGTAAAACAGTTTAGATAACGAGGATGAAACAGTTATCATGACAATATTAAGTAGTCATAGTGAGATATTAAGTAGTTAGTGACATATTTATAAAGTAGCCATTGTTGACTAATATTCAAATTATCGCCAGACCAACAGTCAAATCTGATGTTAACAATACTATCGTGATTATCAATGTTAAACACACGTGATTCACGTGGGATTTCGATAAAGGATTGTTCGGAACAAGGAGGAAGGCTTGAATGAATCATTGTTTGCGAAGTGTGCACCTTATCTGCTGTACTTTGTATGAATTGTATGGTCTCAGAGAAGCTGGTTGATTAAAAATAAATAAATAAAGAATATAAAGGGGCAAAAAAAAGAGAAATTTGGAAGGAATTTTAATTTTGTTAAAATTAAATGGTCGCCTCACTTGGCTAAAATGGAGGTGTTCGCCTGTTCAAGGTGTATCCGAACATGGTCTACCGGCCGTCGGTCGACGAGGTGAATCTATGTTCTCAAGGCAGTGTGGACAGTTCAGTCGACATCGATCGATGGCCGGTCGATTATGTGTGGACTCACCTTTAAATCTCAATTGTCCCTCGAGACTGAGGAGTAGCCTACTGCTGTGGGTTAGAGGGACTTGTTAGTCCTTTTCGAGCAGTATAAATAAGCACCATTATTATTTCATACCTCAGCAATTGCTGAATTGGGGTCTAGGCCTTGAGCTTTGGCATATAGGTATTTCAAATGGGAAGAAATTAAAAATACCTACTTCATGTATAATGGTTATATTCATAGGTAGGATTACTCTTTGTATGTTTTTCTAAACTTATAAGTAGGTATGTAATGTATTGTGCCTTTAAATGACCACCAAATAAAGGTTTATTTATTTATTTATTTTACACAAAAAGCTCAGAAGTAAGCCTAAGGGTTTAGGGGCAAACAGCCTCAAAAGATGGGTCAAGCTTATACGAATCTACGAATTACTTCATAGTTGTTTATCCTCTTGTTTTTGGAACTCTCCGAAGTGGTTACATAATTCTGTTGACTGTTTTAGCAAATTCCAAGATCTAATTCTAACTCGAGAACCAATCAATGCGTTCCTATAGCCGGCACCAGTTGATCTTTTTGGTCTGGTTCCAAGAACATTTACAAAAAAAAAAAAAAAAAAAAAAAAAAAAAGGGGGCCCCCCCAGAAAGGACATTAGCTCATTAGATTTTGGACCCGAGAGGCCTTTGAACACCCCATACGGGGGTCCCTAATATTTTCTGGTGAATTGTATATGACTGCATTGTTCTCTGTGTTTTAACTGTTCTCATTTTTCTGTTTGTTTCCAGGTATGTACCAAGTTATTCTGATTTATTCAACGGCTATTGTTTCCAGTTTGCCTAAAATACTGTTCTATAATAGGAGGTGAGTGACTTTGTGCTCTACGAGACCTTGTTTAGACTGCCCGGGTGGATCCGTTTAAGCTTAACCCAACTTTTGGGGCTGTTTGCCCCTACACGTAAGGCCAGCCACTCACTCTAAGGTAGTCCTGACAGGCGGACCTTTTCAGGCGTACCTGATCGTGATTGGCAAGCGTAAGCCCCAGAGTGGACCTTTTGTGTGAGGACTTAGATAGACTGCCGATGCCGGGGTAAACGGACTTTTCAGTTTCGGACAGGATTGCAAGGTACCATTCAATTTAAATGGGTGACCTGAATTCAGTGCTCTATTGTAAAGACAACTGTGTCCTGATGTGACTCGTGTGACACAGCTGTACATAAGTTACTGTACCAATTACGGGCATACTGAGATAGAGGAATCAGAGAGCAAGATACGGGAATGGGAGAAGAAGAATGGAGGCAAGTGGGACAAAGTGGAAGAAGAGGAGAAGAAAGAAAGGGATTGAGAGGAAGAAAAAGAAGACGGAGAAGAAGAAAAAGAGGAAGGAGAAGAAGAAAAAGCGGAAGAGTAAGAATAAGAAGAGGAGGAGGAAGAAGAAAAAGAAGAGGAGGAAGAAGAAGAAGAGGGGAGGGGGTTAAAAAATAAAGAAAAGGGGAGGGGGAAAAGAGACAAAAGGGGAGAGGGTGGGAGGGGAGAGAGGAAGGAGAAGAGGGGAGGGACCTTAAAAAAAGAGGAAAAAGGGGAGGGGAAGGAAAGAGACTATAGGGGAGAGGGTGGGAGGGGAGAGAGGAAGGAGAAGAGGGGAGGGACCTAAAAAAAGAGGAAAAAGGGGAGGGGAAGGAAAGAGACTATAGGGGAGAGGGTGGGAGGGGAGAGAGGAAGGAGAAGAGGGGAGGGACACTAAAAAGGAGAGTCTTTTCATTTAGCACTTCTGTGAATACTGTGAATACCACAGGGATTACTAAGTGCCTCCTTTGCAATCCATTTCCATGTTTCACTCATCTCTGTACAGTGCTAATGTCGCCATTGGTCGCCACTCGGTTAAGTAGCTCCTCATTGAAAGGAACACGGTTAGCCCAGTGGTATCGCGCTTGCTTGCCATGTAATGTACATAGAAGGTCCCCGAGTTCGACCCCCACCACCATTAAAAATTTTGCACTCGTATTTCAATTGCAAATATTTACTTAAATGGGTCTGATGTTCTCGTCAAGCACAGAGCCGAAAAACTTCGAACCCGGGACCTCCTGTGTGCAAGCCTAGTACCCACTCGGGCACGGAGGTTGCTCATTCCATGCCTATTATGATTATGACATTGGTGGAAAGATCTAATGGATTGTTCAATGTTCATGCCTGAATGATTCGGACATCGTTCCATCTGGTTATTTGTTTTTGAAATTGTTTTTGGAAATGTGGATTAATCAGGTTCAAAATTAAATGTTTCTTACGTTTATCTATAATTTCACGCTTAAAGTACAATTCTACTGTACGATTTATATTAGATAGGTATTTTGTTATTGTTTCTGTTCTTATCAAGCTTTTCTTGTCGAATGCTTTTGTCTGGGGTCAATGCAGGCAAACTCGTCGGGTGCTGTTGTTTCAGTCAAAAATTAAAGTTTTTTCAGCTGATCCACAGATTCAATTATCTGCATTTTGATGTCCCCAGCGGACTGGTGACTTCAGACATGTCAATATGCACGGTAGTACATTTATCCGTACGTAGGGAGATATGACCGTACGATGACACACTTAGCCGTACATGGTGCGAAAGAGGAATCATCTTGAGTAGGAAACCGTCTATCGTCAAATACTTCGATGCAGCTTATGACCCGCCCTGTGCAGTATACAGGGCCGCTCATAGGGGGGTTCATCCGGTGCTGGAATGCTATATTAAAGTGTCTAGCTTTCTGATATATCAGAGTTCCAAAACTCAGTCACTCGAATGGGGTTCTGACACCCTAGTTTTTTTTTTCTCAGTGTAAGAAAGTTATAGCGAGGAGGGGCCTATATTTGAGTTAGGGCCCGGTTAGGCTGGCCCTAAGCAGTATGTGCAGTCTGTAAATGCATGGTGAATATGGCTCATATAAATATGATGGGTTTAAGTACAGTGTGTGAGCAAAGTTAGGAAACAACACGGTGGTGTGTTTATGATGGGTTTACGTTTAGTGTGTGAGAAAAGTTAGGAAACAGCTCATCAGCGTTAAAATGGCATCGGCAGTCTAACTTGGGGACTTTATGATTTGAATAAACATCCTGATATATCAGAGTTCCAGAACCCAGTCACTCGAATGGGGTTCTGACACCCTAGTTTTTTTCTCAGTGTAAGAAAGTTATAGCGAGGAGAGGCCTATATTTGAGTTAGGGCCCGGTTAGGCTGGCCCTAAGCAGTATGTGCAGTCTGTAAATGCATGGTGAATATGGCTCATATAAATCCCTGATATATCAGAGTTCCAGAACTCAGTCACTCGAATGGGGCTCTGACACCCTAGTTTTTTTCTCAGTGTAAGAAAGTTATAGCGAGGAGGGGCCTATATTTGAGTTAGGGCCCGGTTAGGCTGGCCTAAGCAGTATGTGCAGTCTGTAAATGCATGGTGAATATGGCTCATATAAATGGTTCATTAGATGCATGCCGCGTCTGGCCAGTCTGTAGAATGTGACATGCCATAGCGGCCATAGCTCATATATTATGCGACGCGACGATTCAATTGAGTTCCTACTCGGTGATTCCCAAACTATTTAACACGCCTTGAGGTCGAAGATGCATAGTGAGTTATAAAAAAAGAACTTCTATTTTCAGTGGAATGACAAATGAGTCAGACCCCAAAACATGTAGGCATCCCTCTCTTCAGCTCCCTAGGTTCTGACTCATTGACTGAATAGTTCACTGAAAAGAGTAGTTCTTTATTATAACTCACTCTTTACACATCTCTACTTTGGGATGATTCAGGTTCGTCCTCGGAACTGCTGGCTTTCTACTATCCTGTTCTCCTTCTCTTCGATTTCGGGACGATTACACTTTCGTTGTTACAGCTCTTTCTATCAAACCTCTTCTGGGGTGTTTACATTACGACCTCTTTCTTAGTGCCGTAATTGGGCGGATTATGCGTCCTCTTTTTGCAATAACGGAGGTTGAGAACCACTCTCGTCGATGCATCAGGGGTGCCAAAACACACTGGATTACGAGAAAGAAACAAAATACATTTCTCCTAACGCCTCTCTTGAAGTTGACACATTTTGTCTCCCTGCCAAATCTTGGAGTAAAGATGATATCGTTTGATTTTTTGAATTCTGTTTACTTTTTTCATCTCGACAAACTGGTAACCCAATTATTTGTTAATATTTTTACTTTTTAAAGTCATAGATATATATGTGCATATGACGGAAAGAGAACATAGTTTTTTGTTCACTCCAGATTTTTTGTAATACATAGAACTGAAATATGTACCTATGTACCTACATGGAATTTGGTAACATACTCGTACTTCACAGAAAAGCGTAGTTTTATGGAATGTTTTGGAGTAGCGTGGATTTTGAACGTATTTTCGGTATTTTGTGGTCACGGAAGAACGTCTTAATTATCTAAACGAGTTTTGCGAGGTCGAAGATGCATAGTGAGTTATAAAAAAAGAACTTCTATTTTCAGTGGAATGATAAATGAGTCAGATCCCAAAACATGTAGGCATCCCTCTCTTCAGCTCCCTAGGTTCTGACTCATTGACTGAATAGTTCACTGAAAAGAGTAGTTCTTTATTATAACTCACTCTTTACACATCTCTACTTTGGGATGATTCAGGTTCGTCCTCGGAACTGCTGGCTTTCTACTGTCCTGTTCTCCTGCTCTTCGATTTCGGGACGATTACACTTTCGTTGTTACAGCTCTTTCTATCAAACCTCTTCTGGGGTGTTTACATTACGACCTCTTTCTTAGTGCCGTAATTGGGCGGATTATGCGTCCTCTTTTTGCAATAACGGAGGTTGAGAACCACTCTCGTCGATGCATCAGGGGTGCCAAAACACACTGGATTACGAGAAAGAAACAAAATACATTTCTCCTAACGCCTCTCTTGAAGTTGACACATTTTGTCTCCCTGCCAAATCTTGGAGTAAAGATGATATCGTTTGATTTTTTGAATTCTGTTTACTTTTCTTCATCTCGGTAACCCAATTATTTATTAACATTTTTAAAGTCATATATGCATATGACTTGACGGAAAGAGAACATATTTTTTTGTTCACTCCAGATTTTTTGTAATACATAGAACTGAAATATGTACCTACTTGGAATTTTGTAACATACTTGTACTTCACAGAAAAGCGCAATTTTTTTTTTTTGAATGTTTTGGAGTAGCGTGGATTTTGAACGTATTTTCGGTATTTTGTGGTCACGGAAGAACGTCTTAATTATCTAAACGAGTTTTTGAAGTTTTGTGAACCAAATCGTCAGATGTCATGTGATCATGTGTGAGAATTATGTTCCAAGTCTTTCGTTTATGTTTTCATAGGAAGAAGTGGAGTGTGGAGTTCAGAAGTGGAGATGTCATTTCTTCGTTTTGAGTCCGCGATGACGCGTGATCTAATTCCAGTGAAGTTTATTGAAATGTTTGAAATCAGGGTTTCTTGAAGCAGCTGCTACACTGGTCAATCGACAACACCTGAAGACAGGTCCTCACTATTGATCTTTCTTTTTTCATTCCACAATCCACTTTGCTGACATTGCACCAAAACTCCTTTGTTCTTACTTATTTTATGTGGATTTCAGTCGATGGTCTTTTGTCGACTATATAGGCGCAGCTTCAAAAAGCAGATTTATATTAATTGTAAGTTCACAAAAGTGGGAATGATATCAAGGTAAACGCGTCAGATTCTTTAACTTTAATACCTATGTACTATAGGTACTTATTTATAAATGTTTTCTAAAGTTGATACTTTGTCAAGTAGCATTATAACTGGAGAATGAAATGAGTAAGAAATAAGTAACTCTTTTTTCATTCCACAATCCACTTTGCTGACATTGCACCAAAACGCCTTTGTGCTTACCTATTTTATATGGATCTCAGTCGATGGTCTTTTGTCGACTATAGGCGCAGCTTCAAAAAGCAGATTTATATATGAATTGTAAGTTCACAAAAGTGGGAATGATATCAAGGTAAACGCGTCAGATTCATTAACTTTAATATGTACTAGGTACTTATTTATAAATGTTTTCTAAAGTTGATACTTTGTCAAGTAGCATTATAACTGGAGAATGAAATGAGTAAGAAATAAGTAAGTTACTAGGTACTTATTTAAAGAAGGGTGTAAATGTCATAGGCTCATAGCTATAACCTCAGTACCTAAATTGAGTAAATACAGCTCCCATGGCGTAGTGGTCACTGCACTCAGCTCCCATGGCGTAGTGGTCACTGCACTCGCCTTGCACGCGGGAGACCCGGGTTCGATTCCCGGCGGGGTCAAGAAATTTGTAGATGTCAAGGACATTAGGGTCCGAATTTTTGGCAGGATGAAAAAATGCAGCTTTGTTATTGTTACCTAAGATAGTACTAGAACTAGAGATTAAAAAATAAATTTGGCTTGCTTGTTCAGAGAGGGTCATTTTCCCAGTCAACTTCCTGCATAGCCTTGATCGTGTGATATATGTAACATTAGACTACAAGACTAAAAGTGTGCATATTGTGTTACCTATGTATGTGACGTCGACCTACAATATGTGGACATTCCGATGATACCTCTAAACGTAAATTGATATAGGATCATAGTCCGGTATAAGAATGGTTCTAGCCTGCTTGAACTTTGCGCAAGAATTGTAAACAACACCGCGCGGTCGAGATAGGTTCGGTCTTACAAGTCAAAATTTCTACACGTAAAGGTGTGTCCAAACAGAGTCAAAAATGTAAATGTAAATGCAATTTCTTTGTGTTATTATGTCACAACTTTGGTGCTCACTGCAGCATTGTAGGATTTTTCCCAATACTTACTTTCTTTTTTTTCCAAGAGGTTTGATAGAAAGTCTTACCTTACCTCTAACTGCTAAGGTCTTATATCGTCCCGAAAGTGAAGAGAAAAGAAAGACAGGATAGGGGAAAGCCAGCCGTTCCGAGAACGAACCTTATCTGTTTAGGATGTAATCCGCCTCGGGCGGGAATCGAACCCACGACCTAGCGCTTATAAGGCAGAGCAAGTCCCTAGTTCCATCATTTCCATTCTAATCGTTGAGTTACATAGTAAATTCTTACGCCTGGCTTTTTACATGATCCAAGACAAATCAGTAAATTACGCCCGACTAACATATTGTTAGGTATGCAATGAGCAATAACTATAATACTATAATTTTAAGATTTTTTTTTTTTAAAACCTACTAGCTATTTAAAGATTTTAAAGTTAAACCTATAAAATGAACTAGTTGTTTAACGCTTAAGCAGTGTTTTTCAAAACTCAACGAGGAGCTACCTTAGGTGTGCCGCGAGATCACAAAACTGGAGCCGCGGAAAGACTGGAGTCTTGAGAAGTGTACCACAGACTGCCACAGTGGTGACATATTTGAGAAAAGGTGTTCTAGAATCTAGATTTATTGCCTATCTACCTACGTAATATTGATATTTTATTGTCGGATTTCCTTGAAAAGTCTTAATGGATTTCAGTATGGATGTTTAGTTCCACTTATCCCCCCGTTAATCCCGTTATCTCAAGTTTTGATCCAACGATAAATATTACTGGGAAGCCCAAGAGACGGTCGCCTGGTAACCAGGAGGGCGCGGGTTCGATCCCAGCCGTGAAGAGTTCATCCTTATTAAACGGATAATGTGAGTGGGTGGTGAAGAAAAAAATTAGGGAGGCAATGCTGCTCTCTTATACGAATGTAAGCCAACCTCAGTTGTGAGTGGTTAACACGTTGGACTTTGTGTTTGGAGGTTGATGGTTCGAGTCCAAGTCAAACGATAAAAATTATCTAGGTGTAAAAATTGGGGAACGATATTTGTGACAAGCATTAAATTTAATTACCTATGCTTACTTAACACAGCTAAAAATTTCTTTTTTTATATGGTTTTATCTCTCATGAGGAGCCCATGACTCTTAACATTTTCTATGAAAGTCTTCTTCTGCAAAATTGTCCTGTATGAATCCCACCCGAAGTCACAATGGTAAAACTCTAAAGGTTGGGTGGTAGAGAACGGCCGTGACCTTGCCTCGAGGTTCCGTTCCACTCAAGAGTCAAACAGTATTATCGTTATGTAACAGCCTTCCTCATTCGTGATCCACACTAACCCTTAATCCCGGATGATTGAGAATTAAACCCAATGCTAACACTTGGTTCATCTGAACACGTAAACTCTCGTTAACTTGTTTACTACGCGAGAAAATAATAAAAATCTCCAGGAGTCTCGTTTATGGTCGATCTTAGCACTGAGAGTTAACACTATTTATGAACTCGTATTTATGAACAAGAATGATCGTTCTTAGATCAGTCTCAAGTCAAAATTGACCAATCAAATGCCTTGAGACTATGCTTGGCACGAACTTAAGAGCCAGCATTTTGTTCATAAATATGGGTGTTAGGGTTTTCTCTTTGACGTCACCCATTTGATTTACACAGGTCAGTATTTCATTAACTCTGGATTATCTGAAAGCTCTCCGTGGTAAGATCCGGCATTAGTAAGCCTATAAATATAAATACCTACCTATTAGTAAATATAGTGGTTCAGAGAGCATAGATGAGTCCTTGTTTTCCTCTACACTACTCTACAGTCTACGTGTTCGATGCTCTATGCCAGGCATGTCAAACTCAAAATGTATAGAGGGCCATTTTTGATATTTGTTGAACATTGGCGGGCCGCAGGTATTCACAAAAAAAAAATAATAAATAATACGTGTGTATATAACGCCTCCAAGTACGTAAAAAGATACTCTCTCAGTAAGTACGGTGTGATTGAAGATATTCTGGTATTGAACTTCTAGGACTGACCTCGCGAACTAATCATTGGAAGTAATCTGAATCTGTAATGGTTTGTGCGATGGACAAAGCAAGAAGATACTTTGTAACAGACCAACTCGGATTCCCATAAAAAGCCATCAGAAAAAGGAAATTCATTGTTCAAAAAGACTGAGATATTGGGAAGGTCCCAAAAAGATCAGAGAAAGTTCCAGGAAGGAATTTTACAGTCAATTGGCCCCCCATTAGCCATCCAGACAATTATGTTTGCAAACCCAGGAATTCTTCGAGAATGCTGTGCAGCAGTCATAGGTAATTCATCAAATGGGTGTCCGGATAAAAGACCTGTTACATTTTTTTTTTTTTTTTTATTTTTTTTTTTTTTTTTTTTTTTTTTAAAGAAGTTTTATTGGGTTACAATAATTTTATTTTGGTAATCATACAAGTAGTAGGTACCTACATAAAAATTTACAATTGCCCAGTTGCCTGGCAACGCTTTTCTCCAACAAGGTACTTTACTTAAAATTAGGTACAAAAGAGCTGTTGACACTGACTTTGAGAGCATCTGACAAGCATGCGCATACTATGTGTGGGAGTCTCCAAATCTCGTACGTCTGAACTCTGAACTAGATCCAGGTGCTAGTGATTTTAATCCGAATTTTTAGTAAGTAGGTAAAGTAGATATTATTTTATTAGATACGTTTACCAAGAAGTACTTTTTAACTTCATTTTGTTTCAAAGATTAAAGTAATACAATAATAATAAAAATAAAAAAAAATGTCTCCTTGTGAAATATTATTAATTTATTTAATATTATGCCCTTGTGGCTCGACGCGGGCCGCACAATTTGACCAGGCGGGCCGCCAGTTTGACATGCCTGCTCTATGCGCTATGGTTTCCGCTCCACAGTCCACTCTGTTTTTAGCCAACGACATTAATTTAATGCTAGAGGTTGAGTAAATCGTATCAGCAAATGCCCTTTGTGTTTTGAACTCTTTTTCCACATTATATCAAAATTGGACAACAGTTCAAGAGAAATGGGTAAGTAGGATTTCAGTAAACATCCCTCCAAGTAATCGTGTAGCTTTAGGGACCATATATGACGCCTCCAAGTACGTAAAGAAATACTCTCTCAGTAAGTACGGTGTGATTGAAGATATTCTGGTATTGAACTTCTAGGACTGACCTCGCGAACTAATCATTGGAAGTAATCTGAATCTGTAATGGTTTGTGCGATGGACAAAGCAAGAAGATACTTTGTAACAGACCAACTCGGATTCCCATAAAAAGCCATCAGAAAAAGGAAATTCATTGTTCAAAAAGACTGAGATATTGGGAAGGTCCCAAGAAGATCAGAGAAAGTTCCAGGAAGGAATTTTACAGTCAATTAGCCCCCCATTAGCCATCCAGACAATTATGTTTGCAAACCCAGGAATTCTTCGAGAATGCTGTGCAGCAGTCATAGGTAATTCATCAAATGGGTGTCCGGATAAAAGACCTGTTACATTTTTTTTTTTTTTTTCACTTTTTTGTGAAAAATAAAATACATTGCCTAATATTTGTAATATGTATAAGTCCATCGAAGCGTAGACGCTTTAAATAGTAGTCGCCTGAGAAAATTAAGGGGTATACCTAAAAAAACTGATTACACAAAATTCAACTGATTGGCCATAAGGAGTGCGAAAATTAGCTGACTGAACACAAGGCAATATGCGAAACGGCTGTTAACATCGTTTGGCGAAAGAAAATTTCGGAGAAGTCGTACCATTTGTACGACAGGCCTAATATATGGTTTCTGATGATTATTAATTTTCCAATGTAAGGAGGGTCTAATGTCACTCCAACAGACTTTTATTAGTAGTCATTAGCAATATCTTAGTTATCTATAGTGAGCTCAGTCTGTAAAATTTAGATTTTGTGACATGGGCCTTTCTTTCGGGCACCCATTCAGTTATAGTTATTTAGACTCTTCATTGGTTACCTATACATGTTATAATTCAATTATTGCCTAGGGCAAACTCTACCATTCAATCTTGTATGATCTTCAGGAATGATTTGTTTGATAACATTTTGGAATTTTAGAAAAGCACATGATGAGGAGAGGTCTTCATTTCTGATCGACTTCCATGTACCCTAGGAATTCAAAACAGCAGATAATACCATAATACGTATCTTAATCGTAGTAGTCTCCTATGTACATAAATATCTCTATCTACATAATTATTATGATAACTTGATAATGGCAGTGAACTACAAGGTTATCCAAGTATCTACAATGTAAGTAGTCTTGAGTTCAAGTTTCAAGATGTAGATATGTACGAGTAAAATAAATACGTACATTGTACATGCATAGGATAAACATGGAACAGGGAGGAGAGGTTTGATCTATGTTCTGATTCTGATTTCAGCTAACATGATGTCCTTTGGCTTAGGAGTCATCAATGGATGGACATCAGCCACACACCGTTATTTTGTCCAAGATCAGTCACCTATAGGTCCTTTGTCTCATTCATACTTTTCTTGGCTAAGTTCCATTCCATTCCTGTCAGCACTCCTAGGCTTGTTTGTCTGGGGTAATCTATCTGAAAGACTTGGCAGGAAACCTACTGGTTTCATACTGGGATTACCTTTCACTATCATGTACATACTTCTGTGTGTCAGTCACAATCAAACAGTGGTTCTGGTTGCCAGGTTTATCGGGGGTTTTGCCAATGTGGGCTGCATCATGTGTGTTACCCTATATGTAAAGGAGATTGCTAGCGCTGAGATGCGGGTGCGACTGACTAACATCATGGCAGTGTCTATAGTGCTTGGCTCCCTATATGTGATATCAGTAAGTTCTATCGTAACCTATGAAGTTCTACATCAACTGCTGTTAGTGTGGTGCATTGTGTACTTGATCCTCTTTTCATTTCTGCCAGAGACACCAGTCTACCACATAAAAAATGATGACTATGAAAAAGCCAGACAGAGTTTGGAGTGGCTGAGGCAAACAAAAGACGAGACACTCATTAGCCGTGAGATTGAAGCTCTGAAGGAGACATTTATCAATAAAACTGGTATCAAGTTCTTGGATGTGTTCCGTAACAAATATTATTTCAAGACAATGCTCATCAGTGTGTTTCTACAGATTACAATTAATAATGTGACTGGATTTTCTGTGTTCCTTACATACAGTAGTGAAATATTTGAGCAATTGCTTCAAGATGAAAATGTAGCATGGTACAACATAATATTTACAGCACTACAAATTATTGGAGGTCTCATTACATTTGTGGTAGCAGATAAATTTGGACGTAGAACATACATTGTGAGCTCAAATATTATATTGTCAGCTTTACTCCTGACTTTGGCCTTGTGTCAGTACCTAGAAATTCAGGTGTTCAAAATGTTTACTGTTCTTGTAATGTTTGTTTTTATTTTAATATTTTTTGCAATCTCTTTTCCTATCATGTACATTTACTTCAATGAGATCATCAGTAGTGAGTCTAGTAATCATATATTCACCATTATGATGTTGGGTAAGAATTTAGGCTGGTTTGTGAGCACAAAAATGTATTATACTATCAAGGAGCACATTGGCTTGGAAGGAGTTTTCTTTTTGTTTAGTTTAGGGTCATTGTTGCTTGCACTGATTACACTCACCTTTCCCGAATCCAAAAACAAAACACTAAAAAAATTGAATGAAGAATTGGTAAGATAAAACTTTAGAAATAGCCTTTTCAGTTTTTTTTTTTTTTTTTTTTTTTTTTAAATTTGAGTAGTTTCTTTTTTAAATTATTTAAATTTACTTTTTCACCCTTCAAGTTTAGGTAATTACCTACTTGGTTGGTAAAATATTAAAGTTGTTCTTCTTAGTGATACTCATTTTCCTTTTCTTCATAGGAGTAACGAATCTCATCTAGAATTTCAGACAATGCCATTTACGATTCCAGTACAGCTTACAAAGAGCCTAGCTTATTTTTAATAATAGGTATAAGTTTTAGTTCTAAGGCATAGAATAAGAAAATTTGTAAACACCGAAAGGTAAAATACAATAAAAAATATTATTATTATATTAATGTTCGTTCTCCGAACGGCTGGATTTCTCCTATCCTGTCTTCCTTATCTCTTCGTTTTCGGGACGATAAGACCTTAGCAGTTACAGTTCCCTCTATCAAAGATTCAAAGCCCACCACACCACTGAGGTTGGCGTTACACCGTTTGGAAATTTCATTCACGTGTGACATAGCCAAATGCCATCGTATCTTGCACACATGTGTATTCCAAATTCAGCATATGCATTAACACATGTTGCATATGTTTATGTTACATGTGTTGAAACACGTGAGAGCTGAGTGTGTATTTTCGGTGCTCCAAATGGATTCCAGACGTAAATGCCCGCGGATTTGACAACGAAAGAGTCGTTTGTTCCTTGTTCGAAGAATAAAATAGGTTTGATAGAGGGAACTGTAACTGCTGAGGTCTTATCGTTGGCGAAAGCGAGAGAAGGGGGATGGGATAGGGAGAAAGCCAGCCGTTCCTAGAACGAACCTCATCTTCGCATCTGTTTAGGAGACAGTTTTCTCCGGTGATTAGTAGAAGGGTAAGTAACTAGGTATAGCATTTATTTACACAAAAATTAACAAAATTGAACTCTGTTTTTTTTTTTTTTTTTAAAGAGGTTTGACAGAGGGAACTGTAACTGCTATGGTCTTATCGTCCCGAAATCGAAGAGAGAAGGAAGACAGGATAGGAGAAAGCCAGCCGTTCGGAGAACGAACATTATCCCATCAGGATAAAATCCGCCCCGGGCGGGAATCGAACCCGCGGCCTAGTTATTATTATTATTATTATTATTATTATTATTATTATTATTATTATTATTATTATTATTATTATTATTATTATTATTATAAGTACCTATATGCTAATAAGATAGGTGAGTACATTTTGTTTTTAATAAATTGAAGCTAAAGAAATTTGTTTGTCTAAAACTTAATATTGTTATTGTAAGTACTAACTTCTGTATCTTTAAATAGAGTGCCTCTACAAACTTTGTAGATGGCAGAACATTCCTAAGGCCAGCCAATGGCTCCTGATGTTTAATTTTGTGCAACAAGCAAATGAAAAACTGAACATAAATGGCTAGTCTACACCAGCCTCTCATGCTCAGACAATCAAAGAGACCTAGATCTATCAGACAGATGAAACACGTGTTGTGGAAAAAGCTTCTGAGTAGTCTTAGCTGGTCTGAAGTCAGAAGCTTTTTCTGACACACATGTTCCAACAGTCTGACATAGGTTGAAGTACCTGAGAATTTTTTTTTTAGATTTTGTACCAGAGTTGAGTCCAAAGTGTGACAACCCTCCTGAAAATAATTATTATAAGAATTTCAGTGAAGAAGGAGGACCAAGGTAGAAAATTGGGGTCAATATTGAAGACAGAATCAAGGTTAAGGAAAATTCTTAAATACAACCTTGATAATGGAGACCAATGGTGATGACTCGGATAATAATATTTAGCTTAGGTACCTCGTACATAGGTTTATTTATTTACTGTAAACATTAAACATGCAAGCATGCACTTTATCATAAAGTTCAAAGAAGATGTGTTTTGCTGATGCAGAGTTTGTAGTTTGTTTCTTACCTCTGTCCGATGAATCCATTGTGTCTCTCGCTGGCTCTTGCCCTCGGTAAGGTTTTTAATCTTGATGCTGGTTAATCCAATGGGAACATTACACTTTAACACAGATTATTCACTTATTTTAATTCATTGAAGTTAAATATACTCCAGAGTCTGAGTGAGCAGTACAACACACTCTACCGAAGTCGAGGAACCCGATTCAAGGTCGAGAAATTGGGTCAATGGTCAGACACAAGAAACAGAAACACTGGAGTTTAACAAAAACACGACCTCCTTCGCGATTCAACGATTTTCAAGGGCTTCTTTCGATTTGAGACTTCTGATTATTAGATTCAGGAATAACGTAAATGATAACTAATCATTAAAAAACACGGATATTTAATTTATAATCAAGAAATTTTAGGAGCAAATCTTCAAATTCAAATTACCTATTCAAAACTAGGTGAGAAAAATCTCAAGCTCAAGACTTCAAAACAAAAATCCTATCCTACACGTATTTTTGTTTCGAATTTTCACCACCGAGTGCAGCACTGTACGGGCAGATTTTTTTTTTTTGTTACTTCCCCTTTTTGTTGCGAAAACTTTTTTGAATGCTCCAAACAAAATACGTAGCGGGAAAATTTGAATGTTTGTCTTTTATCCGTTTTTGAATTTTGTCCAAATTTTTCATTACTTGTGATGTGATAAGAGAATAGACTGATAAGAGCTTACCTTTTATCAAGGTTACCTACTCATTATTTTCCAAGTTCTAACCGTGGATGTGAATATCAATTGTCACTATCACCAGATGATCACTTTAATAACATAGTGCAGATTTCCGAGAGACTAGTTACTCCAACTTTGCTATCAGTGGATATTCATAAAGTTATCCAACCCCAGGAATATCTGTTATCAAGATAGCTTTAAAACTTGTGAACTTCAATCTTCTCCAAATTGTTTGTGCACAGCAATCAAAAATCAAGACTTTGGAATCATTTGAACTGAAAGCAAATTTCTGATGGCTCAAAAAAACAATTCTCACACAATGATGAAGAAAGTGTTGGTGGTGGTTCACTCAGAAGAGATGAGATGCTTGATCTTCTGAAAATGGTCCCCTGCTTTTGGTAACACCTTCACAACATTCCATGACAGTATTGGTTTGCTTTACACTGTATTTTTCCTCCTTACTTTATAGTTTATTTTCTTGTGAATAGTTTGTGTAAAAATTCTAGTAAATACCTACTTTAAAATGATCAGACTGACAAAAAGAAACAAATTATATGGAGGGCTATTGCTGTTCTTTCTTTTGTATACCTTTGGAGTATTCACTCATTTGTTTGAGCAGAATTACTATGAAAGCTTTCAATACCCACTAGATATGAATTTAACAGCTTGTGTTGAGGGCTATAAACATGATCAACCATGTAGCACTCGACCAATCAATAACTATAATTATCCTTTTATATCAAAATGTGAACAAAAATGTGCTGCATATAATGAAAAAGAACAAATTAGAGTGGTCTATATTGTAAAGTCAGCCCTCAGGCATTTTGAAAGAAGATTGGCCATCAGGCAATCATGGGGCTATGAGAAACGGTTCTCAGATGTCCCCATTGTCACTGTGTTTATACTAGGTTATGATCCTGATAATGAAGGCTTGCAAATAGAAATAGCAGAAGAAAGTGAAAGGTACAATGATATTGTTCAGGCAAAGTTTATTGATTCCTATTTCAATAATACAATAAAAACCATGATGGGTTTCAAGTGGGCAGCTAACTATTGTAAGCATTCAAAGTTCTATTTTTTTGCCGATGATGATTTCTATGTGAGCACTAGGAATGTGTTGAGGTTCCTAAGGAATCCTCTTCAATATCCACAATACCTAGAGCTACCAATAGAGACTATTCAGAGCAAGAGTAACATAATGGACTACGAGTTACCTTCCGATGTCAAACTATTCTCTGGGTTTGTATTTGTCTCGTCACCTCACAGACATTACACAAGCAAATGGTATATTTCTCTCCAAGAGTATCCATATCACTTGTGGCCACCTTATGTAACAGCCGGATCTTATGTTGTTTCTCGGGAAGTTCTGTTAGATTTCTATTTTGCATCTCATTTTACAAAACACTTCAGATTTGATGATATTTACTTGGGTATTTTGGCAAAGAAAACAAACACAGAACCTTTCCACTGTGGAGAGTTTTACTTCTATAAGAAAGATTATTCATTGCATAATTACCAGTATGTCATTGCTTCTCATGGATATGGAAACCATGATGAACTATTGAGGGTATGGAATGAACAGAGGGGTATAGGTAATGCCTAGGTGTTGGTGATCCTAATTCATAGTGGGGAAAAATATTCAAGACAACACTTGAGGGTATATTAATACTAGAAGTGCTTCCTCTAACAATATATCGATATCAATACCTATTGTGAATTTGGAGCTTAATGAAAACTTAAGACTGTGTTAAGTACAAGTTAAGTGTATTATAAATTGATGTTTTGTGACTCTCTGTTTGTACCTACATATTTTTGTTAAAGTAAATTTGGTACCTTGGTACATATGTATTTGCAATAGGTACTCTTACAAATTAAGTTTCTGCACCTGAAAAATTAAGTTTCTGCACCTGAAACTTAATTTGTCTGGATTTTCCTTCTTTTGTGATTTCCAAATAAAACTAAATCCTTCCCTTTATTATTTTTCGGAAAAAAAAAGATAGAGAAGGAAAAATCCATGTTTTATTTTCTGGTATTCACTTATTTATTTCAATGTCTATTTACAATAGTATTAAAAACCGATGGCAAAACAAAAAGTAGAGACTAAGCTGCAAAATAAAAGAGCTGGGGTTGATGAATCTCAAGTTATTGGCTCGCAAAGCAAGGTAACATTAAATTTTTTAACCTCTCACTGTAAGGTTGTGGTTATGTACTGGGTTGAGATGAGATAGGACGAGTTGAGACAGGACATTGTTTCTACAGTTTTGCATTGGAGTGGTAACTTAAAGCAAGGTTAACGTGGAAGTGTTAGGTATTTTTTCTAACCCTCTGTCCCAGCGGCCATGTTTAATATTTATTTTTGTTTGCTTTGTAATTTGCTTGTTTGTAATATCTAATATAAATGAAAAGTATAATATAAACGTGCAAACTCGAGATATACTTACAAAGGTACGAATGAGGTTTCAGCTCCATGGTTGTCCTTTTTCTTCAACTGAACATATTTATGTAGAAGTGTATAATGGCGCTTTTCAACTTTTCATATAGTTTTCACCTCAGTTGATATTAAATTAGGTAACTTTAGTAGAATGTAACTGGATGTAACTAACACCACAGTTTGTTGTCACATAGAAAACTTGGTAGGTACTACACATACTATTTTATAGACAACATACCTATATAGAGGTACACTCTTCACACTTTTGCTAACAAAAGCCCCCGTGCAAAAATGTGGAACTATAAACAACGTATAATATGAGGCAACTTTGTTTAGCCTTTTCAGTACTGTTGAGTCTCTAGGCGTGATGTTGATGAATATGTAGACAAATGTAGAAATGAAAAATGTGCAGGGACGTACTCATTTATCTATTGCAAAATAAATGAAAAAAAAACCCCTGTAGCATTTACATAATACCTATGTGTGTTCATTTTCATATTCACAATACATCATAATTTCAGGCACACGGTAGGAATTTCAGCACAGTGTGAAAACTAAACTACTGTTGATTCAACCTCGAGAGGACAATAAATTTAAGAAATGGTAACAATCCCATGGAATTGTACTGGAACACCATTCTTCGTCCTTGAGAAGTAAGGGATGCTCCGACAAGAGCATCTCAGCTGTTTTTTCCCCCCTTCAAATACATATCACAGAATGAAAGGTATTGGAAAAAGCACAACTTTATCTCTGGTGAGAATATAATGTTGCTGAGAAGAAACAAAACGATCGTAAAGTAGCAGTCGACTATGCTGTTTCATCTATACTTATTACATGTACAGTGTACACCAAGCATTCTCAAAATGGCCCGCCAAGCTTTCCTGTTGAAGATGACAAAAAGTCATATTCTGACAGGGTATTGTTTTAGTCATTCTTGCTTGGGGCGTTTAGTTGTTGAAAATATTCGCGACATTCTGCGATTATGCTATTGTTTTTTTTTGTCTTTCATAGAAAAAAGAAAGTAATTATTGTTCTGGAACACCGATATTAGTATATCAACGACTGTCTAATAGGAGCTACAATGCTCGGAACATCTTTACAACGTGTTGTAATTTGTCAAGTGTGCAGTTTAACACATTGAGTGTCGTGTCTCTCATATCTAAGACAGAGACGGTGATGTTTACTTTTTTGTCTTTGAAAATGTGACCTTTCAAATCGTGGCCTGAGGGTAAATACACAAAAAAATTTACTTGGCAATCAATGTGTTAAAACGGAATGATGGAATCCCCTGTATTAGAAGGTAGCAAGGTATAGGTAGGTACTGTATTTGTTTTGTACTAGATAATAAATATAAATTTTATTATTTAAAAATATTCAGTATAGATATTTGGACGTATGTATATGTATATTTACGAAATCCTCCTCAATCTCAATGATGTTATAGATTTACTTATAAATGTGTAGTACGTAGCATAAAAATAGCGAGAAAAATAGTTACTCTAGCGTGATGATATTTGCATACCTACATTTATTATTCAAATATTACCCATGAATTCCATACATAATATACTCACCTACACTAAATAGGTACTCTCCATATAGGTAAGTGCAATTTGTTAAATGAAATTTTTTTTCATGTCACATAGATACTATTGGAATAACTAGAGTTCTAGGTATTCTGTTTGCATTATGTATTAAAAACATTACGTATTCGGGGAAACAAGATGAGAAGAATTATTGATATTATGAATAGATCAGTTGCGCTTACTTGGGTCATGTTTCAAAGTCATAGAGCAGAAAAAATGAGGACCAACGGAATTTTCCTTTTTCTTGTCAAGACACTCTCCTGCTAAACATTAGGATATGGGTTCAATCCCAGCCGAGGTATGGAACATTATTCTTATTTGATAATTTGACTACAATAGTAGTAGCCTACTGTCAGAATAAAGACTATTTTTTAGCCACATCCAACCAGTATAAATGAGCAGTATAGGTAAGTATTAGTTGCCACTTACCTCTGATGAGAAAATTTTTGACATGAACTGAGAAAACATTATTGATGTGCCTTCTGTGGTGTCCGAAGCAACTTGGACAAAGCTAGAAGTTGTGTACCACCCTATTCACGCTACTCTGGTTTAGCAATGTAACAATCTGTAAAAGAGAAAAGATGAGAATGTGACATAAGCAATAGTAAGTAAAACTAGCTGTAGACACCCTGGTGTTGGGATTGATGGTCTTGGTGTGGGGGTCGATGGTCAAGGCCAGCCAATCACTATCAGGTACATCTGACACCTGATGAGCACACTCACTATCAGGTAGACCTAACACCTGTCAGGGTACTTGTGCAGAAGTCACATCCATGGAATATTGCTACCAAAAGAACTGGCACAAACGAGGAGTGACCAGTGTTATTATAGGGTTAGGTTAAAAGCAAGGAGTTTTCACAATTAGAGCAGTGATTAGTGTTATTATAGGGTAAGGTTAAATACAAAAAGGAGCTTTTCTTTTTCACGGACGTGACTTCTGTATAGTTACCCCTGTCAGGTCTACCTGATAGTGAGTGGCTGGTCTTAAGGGAGGTCTGTGTCCATCATTCCTTTACTACCTTTGCCTTGAATCAGCCTAGTTTTAGCTTGGAACTTGGAAGGTACCTCTGCCTACAAGTGCAAGGTCATTCCCATGGGGTTTTAAATTTATCCCGAATAGGTTGTTTATTTCAATAGCCTTTGAACCAAAGTTTTCAACAGAAGAACTTTACCCTTTTATTGTCCATTTCTATTTGTATTGGTACTAATGGTTCAGCACTACATACTAAATGACAACAAAATCTCCCTTCTTTAAGGTGATGGACAATAGTAAGGAGTATTCTCCTTTCTGTGAGATGATAGAAGGGCGTATAAGAGGTGATGAAAGGGAGTATTCTCCCTTTTAAGAGGTGATAAATTTTTAGCAATATTTTGTTGCCAGTAATATGAATCCTTACCCTGTTTTATCTTAGGTACCGAGAGAACTTCTAGAGATAATAAGCAGCTCAGGGCAACATTTATCAAGAGCACTAGCAGGAATATCAAAATATCACAGTGATCTCATCCTAAGCACAATATTATGACATCATTGGTACTTTACACCTGCAGCCTTCAGTCAGTAGGTAGATACTCAGAAATGAGGAATTAATTCCAACCAGGGGGGAAAAATGCGTTCTAGGAACTCGAATTTCGGTTTAAAAACACCTTCATCACCAGTAAACTAGCAAACAAGTTGACTTTGGGTACAAAAAAGACTTCAAAAGTTCAAAAACTTTGGATACCTAAGTACTTCGACTTTCGGAGTTTCGCAGTTTCGGCACTTTTTCTGCGAAATTTTTGAATGAAAAAAAAGATAAACAAAGATGAGCGTTTTATAACTCACCGTTGAGTGGAGCGTTTTGCGTTTGATAGCTCACCGTTTGAGTAGTGCCTTTTGCGTTCGAGAAACTCAACGTTTGAGTGCTGCGTTTTGCGTTTAAAAATCATTTTGAGATTTTTGAGTAGTGCGTTTTGCGTTTGAAAATTTATCAAGGCTGTGGTAGGTAGGTTTATAGATTGAGGAAAGGGAGAAATTTCAACAAATCAAACCCTTCAGCTTTCATATCCTAAAGCAGGTGTGCACAAACTGCGGCCCGCGAGTTCATTTCGATTTTTAAGAAAAAATCAAGATTTTTTTTTCTTCTTTTTTCAAAAATAAAAAATGTGTTCAGAGGAATTAAATTATTATTTCGAAAGATTGAAGATCAAATTTTTCAAAAATTTCGCCTGCGGCGCTCTACTTTGTTTTGCTCCTTATAGTGCTCAGCAGAGCTTCAATATGAAGAAAAAATGGGTAGAAGAGGATCTAAATAATTATAGGTAGCTCAAAAATTAATTATTGACACGCTTCAGGTATACATATACTTTATGAAAAAATTACCTACCTGCGGCACAGTAGATTTTGAACTTTGATCAGGCTGCATTTCTGAAAGGTGGAACAATTTTTTTAAAAAATTTTGCCTTTGGTGCTATATTTTCTTTCTGATTTTTTTGTGTTCAATTAGCAAAAAAAATATGTCAAAACTGACTAACTTCGGACACATTATTTGTCATTCTGATCCTTGAAAAGCGCAAGTTTTCCTGAAAGATGGATACTTGTGCTCCAAAATTTCTTCGGACAAAAACCGCGTGTTTCGTAACGTAAAAATCGGACATAAAACAAGATAAATTTTTTTCGAGCTTGAAAAACCACATCAAATCTGAACTTTGGAAATCGGAAATCAGGTCTATTCGGATCAAAATTTTGTACTCTGGCTCGTGGTTTTAACAAAAACAGTTTATCGATTAAAATGAAAAAGTTATGACTTAAAGAGTGACACAAGGTCAATTCATTTTTATTGTTCATAATATAACATTAAAAATACAACATTTCAATGAATACAATAGATCAGTTGCGCTTACTTGGGTGGTGTTTCAAAGTCATAGAGCAGGAAAAATGAGGACCAACGGAATTTTTCTTTTCCTTTTTCGATTGATTTTTGGTTGCTTCACGAACCGTTACGCCACACCTATGATACAACTCCATCCCTAGGCAATTCAACCGCCAGTGTGGACTCCGTCATGGACCTGTTAAACAAATTAGAACTATTCCACCGCATATAGTATAATGTGGACTACGGCGCGAACGACCCAATAAGGGTTAAAGCGCCCAATAGGAAAAAAAAAGAAAGGAAAAAAAAAATATGTATGTATGTTGCAAATGTTGGGAGCTTTGACCATTAGGCCATTTTTCCTCTCGCATCCCAATATTTCCCTACAGTGTCATTGTTGGCTTCCAAGGTAGGACAGAAGTTTAGATACAAATTTTATGACCCCGCCGGGAATCGAACCTGGGTCTCCCGCGTGCAAGGCGAGCGCAGTGACCACTACACCATGGGAGCTGACAGAGACTGATGAATAACAAGACAGTTGCTGCTTACCCGACTGGATGGGTATGTTGCCATCAGTTCTGATCGAATAGGATTGACCGGGTGGTATCAGGATCACAGTAGCACGGGTCATTTTCGGCCCATAATGCCCCTGAAAAAACTGAGGGTCTACGCCTTCGTGAATAAACAAAATATATCGCACCCCTGACGGATAATTCTCGAACTTGTTTTCTACCTGAAGGATAGAAGAAAGTAGAAATTAATAATTTTATTATAGTAATAGTGCTGACTTATACTGTTTCTTTCCCAAGAGGTTTGATAGAAGGAGCTGTATCTGCTGAGGTAGGTATTATCGTCTCGAAAGGAGAAGAAATAATTACATATTTACAAAATATACACCTAAACAAACTGCCTCTAACAGGAAAGACAGGATAGGAGAAAGTCAGCCGACACGAGGAAGAATCTTGTCTGTTTAAGATGAAATTCGCCACGAGCGGGAAACAATCCCGTGACCTAGCGCTTACAAGGCAGATGCTCTACCCTCCAAGCTAAGGAGGTTAAAAAAGTTTAAACTCAAATTGTGGGTCCCAGCCATTTGCTGTGCTAAAAGAAAAAAAAAAGTTTATACAATTCGGCGATGGCGGAAATCGAATCTGAACCTAAAAGCTACCTCGGCAATTAATTGTTGAACTTACTTTCTGCCACTGACAGTTATCCTCAAAGTCCGTATGATGAATGTGATAGGCAAGCAACTTCTTAGCCTTGTTCAGGAGAGCTACTTTCAAGTCGTACCATCCGCCACAGTCAGAACGTAAACGAAACCTGCAAAATAGAAGAAAAGAACACACTATTAGTAGGCGTCTACTTGAAACGGAGAACCGACCATCAACAATAGCCTAGTACCAACCCAAGAAAAAATAAAGAGTTGTCTTCTACCTCACACATTCTTCTTTAACACCCGTATTTATGAACAAGTTCTTCAGATCGTTCTGAGAATTTACTTGAGAAAAAACGTACTCAGAGGTGATCACGTTCTGAGCCGGTTCAAAATAGAATGGTATTTATAAACAAATCCGATAAGGGGTAAGACCGGTTTTACCTAAGATGATGCTAAGCGTGTGGTACGCGTTGGCAACACTGTAATTTTACCCGAGATTTGTCAAAACAAGTATTTTCATTTGGAATGATAGCATGTTGCATGCACTAGTTCCCCACGGATCACTGAAGTTAGGTAACGTTGCGCGTGGTTAGTACCTGGATGGTGACCATCTGACCCCTATACCTACCTAGTACCTACCTTGAATTTTTGGTCATTTATCATTTGATTTTGAGTTCTAACTAGGTGCGTTTTTCTTTTATTTCTTTTCATAAAGTTTGTTTTTTCTTTAAATATTATAGATGAATATAATCAATTTTTGTTTCACTATCGTGAAAATGAGTACCTACAACTTGGCTCGGGCTCCCAAGAGATACTTGCGAGATCCAGGAGAATACATGATTATTTTATTTATATTATTTTCCTTATTTTATCAAAATAAACATTAAAGAAATAATAAATTAAAATTGTTTTTTAATAGGTAATCGTAAATATTTAAAAAATAAATTCAGATAAAAATAATTAATATTTTTTTCATCAGGACAATTACGATTAAAAAGGATTTTAAGTAAATTGGTGAGCTTTGGATGTACTCCTGCTACGATAGAGTCAACATCTATCTTGGTATCTTGCTCTGAAGATGATGTCCTGAGTGACATCGAAAGCTCACCAATTTAAATAAAATCCTTTTTAATCGTAATTATTATTGTCCTATCTATCTTGCTCTGAAGATGATGTCCTGAGTGACATCGAAAGCTCACCAATTTAAATAAAATCCTTTTTAATCGTAATTATTATTGGAATAAAATCCTTTTTTATTTTAATTTATTATGGTGCGTAATAAAATCCTTTTTAATCGTAATTATTATAAAATCCTTTTTTATTTTAATTTATTATGGTGCGTAATAACATCCTTTTTAATCGTAATTATTATTGTCCTGATGAAAATATTAATTACTTTTATCTGACTTTAATTTTCAAATAATAGAATGTTGAGTAAAAAAAAAAAAAAATCTCAAAACAGCTAAACTCACACAAATCACCGGTTTTTATTTTTATTTATTCATTTCATTTTTGTTTACAAAATATACGTGCAGTTTTTCGATGCGCATGAAATTTAAAACTGATTCTGATTGGTTGAAAATAATGAAAAAAATAATATTTAAAAATAAAATGAAAATTTGATATTGTTCTTTTGATATTAAGTTGTTGTTCTTTTGACATCTTCATTTGACATACCTATCTTTAATTTTTTTTCTTTTTACTCTGGCAATGCCGCCACTGGTCGCTAATCGATTAAAGTAGCCTACTCAATTATTCTCACGAGGCTGAGTGCACCCCGAAATCAAAGCACAGAGCCGAAAAAACTTCGAATCCGCCGAGAATGGAACCCGGGACCTCCGGAGTGCAAGCCTAGTATGATACCCACTCGGCCATGGAGGCTTACTGAACAGCTAATCATGCCTTCTCCTCTCTTCTCTCTCCCTTTCTTCCCTTTCCATTCTCTCCCTTTCTTCCCTCTCCATTTTCTCCCTTTCTCCTATCTTCTCTCTTCTTTTCTTCCCTTTCCATTCTCTCCCCTCCTTCACTCTCCTCTTCCATATCTTCAATCCTTCTCCTCTCTTCTCTCTCCTCTCTTACCATTTCCTGTCTCTCCTCTTCTTTGTATTCAATCCTTCTCCTCTCTTCTCTCTCCCTTTCTTCCCTCTCCATTCTCATCTGTCTCTCCTCTTCTTCGTATTCCTCCCTCCTCCTCTCTTCCCTCTCCATTCTCTTCCCTTCCCGTTCTCTCCATCTCTTCCTCCCTTCTCCTCTCTTCTTCGTATTCAATCCTTCTCCTCTCTTCTCTCTCCCTCTCTTCCCTTTCCATTCTCTCCATCTCTTCCCGCTCTTCCTCCTCCTCCTCCTCCTCCTCTTCCTCCCATCTCCTCTCTTCTTCCTCTTCTTCTTCAATCCTTCTCCTCTCTTCTCTCTCCCATTCTTCCCTCTCCAGTCTCTCCATTATCTCCAGTTCTTGGTACCGCATGAATCCGGGCTCGAGTTGGTCCTGTCTCATTAGTTCGAGATCGACGCCCTCGGCACTCGGCGAGGTGTAGTCTGCAACATAGAAGAGAGATATTTGTTTATTTTTCTTTTAGTTAGGTATTTATTTATTTGACATAAATATTTTTAGGGCCGAATGCACAGTCGTTCCTAAATGATTTAGGTTCCCTTTTTCCTTAAGATTTCCTATTTCCTTAAGGTATCCATTTTCCTATGTTGTTTATTTTCTTCTGCTTAAAAACTAATGGCGGCTGTTTGCCATAGGCCACTTTCGATTTTTCGCCTATCAATTTGTTCAAAAAAGGTTTTCCTGTTACTAACAACTTCATTTTATGATCAATTAATTAAGAAAAAATACGAGAAAAATTAATTTTCCTCTTGCCCAAATCGATCCATTGTTGTTTAGAACATCGCCTGTACGATGTCACAAAACAGGATTCTTTGTTAGTTGATGAGGTGGCTTTATTAGAATCCTTGGTGTCTGAAATAAAGAAAATTGGAAGTTGCAAAGATGAGAATGTTGAGGTGGATTTTTTTTTTTAATCAAATACTTTCATAATACTTATTTATTATTACATCTATAGATCTCTGAGTCTCTTTAATTATATTATAAAACTTTTGTATTTGTAATATTGTAATTGTATCCAATTTGAAAATAAAATCCATACAATAAATAAATAACTATTACATCAAGCTCAGAACTGAAAATACATATAACATAATAGAAGAAAAACAAAAAAGTATGCTTATGATTCCAGCTCATTAATGAAGTACCTAATGGATGTGCGAACTAACAAGGAAGGACAGAGTGAGAGACGAGAAGATCAGAGAAACTGTGAAAGTAGGGCCATTAGGAAGGAAAATACAAGAGAATAGACTACGATGGACATGTGGAGAGGAGAGACGATAGTTACACAGGTAATAAAGTCTGACAGAAAGCTGAACTGGAACAAACAAGTGGAAACCTCCTCTGAAAAAGCCACAAATAGACTGAAAATTTTGAAGAGACTTGCTGGAACCAAATGGGGGAGTTCCCGAAGAACATTAAATACAACATATACATTTTAAACCTACACTGACATACTGTAGTGAAGTCATGCTCACAGCAAATGACAAAAACAAAGAAACCCTAGAGAAGGTACAAAATGAAGCCCTAAGATTAATAACAGGAGCGGTGAAGACTACACCTATAAATGCCATGTATGCTCTAACTAATACTAATCCTATCAAAAGCATCATTGAAGAACAAGCCATGATACATATACAATATGAAAAGATGATTCGATTACCAAACAACTCAACATGGAATAGGTAAATATGAAGTCCAACCAACCATATTAAAAACTCAACCTGGCTTTGTTCAAAAAATCTTGAAAGTCAGAGAAGAATACAAAATAACAGAGGGCAAAGAACTGGAGATATTATAGGGCAACCCTCTCGAATCCTTCGAAATCGAACACTCAACATCCCTCGGCATAGAGTTCAGGAAAGAAGATGTGGCACCCTCACTGTGGACTCGATGGGAACGAAAGAGCAGATTTCTTAGCTAAAAAAGGAACCCAAATCCAAATTCCACAAACAAAAGACCTATCCTTTGAGACAGTTAAAAGATTAGTAAAAAAAAACAACTCTAATTCAAAATATAGGAAATGGTTAAAAGAAGAAGGATCTGGAAAAAAATGGGAACCTTTGATAAAAAAGCCAGATATCATACCTGATCTACCTAGGAAAGCATCGGTAGCAAAATTCCGATTATTTTGACAGGACATGACTGCTTGTCAGAGCACCTCCACAAAATTGGCTGTGCTGACTCCCCAATATGCTCACAGCAATCACCCATGAATGCAGCACACTTAATTACTTGCCCTGCCGTGGAAGCCAGCAATGATATTGTAGGAAAATATTGGGACACGCGTAGGAAAATGACATAATAATTAATTCCTTTTCCTTTGCATTAGTGAACAACAACAACAACAGTTTTGGTAGAAGCGCTACCACGCCAATTGGTGGTTAAACTCCCTCAATATTTTCCTTTAAGAGGGGAAATGAGCTTTGGAAGAGGGGGAATCGTCTCAGTTTCTGAAAGGTAAAAACGCGTATATTTTTGAGTTTTGATAGAGGGAAAACTGTAACTAGAAACCCAAGAGAAAAAGGAGACAGAATAGGCGAAAGCCAGCCGTTCCGAGAACGAACTTTGTTTTTTTTTTCTTCTTCTTCTTCTTTTTGCCTTTTCCTGTACAGTCGTCAGCCTCTCAATCAACCCTAACCAGTGTGATTGCTTTGGGCTGACATTTGGTTTTGGATACAAGAAAGAACCTTGCCTGTTTAGGATAAAATCTACTGCGGGAATCGAACCCGTGATCTAGCGCTTACAAGGCAGACGCGCTACCCTCTGTACTTACTTTTTGTCCAATAGTTGGGCACAGTATCATCGGGAAGAGGCTGTAACTCTTGAGACACACCCAATGATGGCGTTTCCACTGTCCATCCATTTCCTCCATTATTTAAAATCTCCCATGAATTGAACTTGTCTGAAAAACAACATGCCACAAAGACATTAAATTTACTAATACATAATGGCATTTTTTTTTTTTTTTTAAGTTGAACTTGATTTAAGTAAAAGGAAAAAAGCAAAATACCTACCTACATAGAAAAAAAAAAAGATAAACAGTGACCACCATTGTTGAAGAGCTTCACAGCGGCACCCCTTGACTTATTTCAATCGACCTGAAACGTAGGGGCCTCTAGCATCTACAAGGTCCCCAAGCTAGTCCAGGGCCTTTAGAAGGGGCCCCGGGAGTCTTAAAGGTCAATAAAAGCCATATGAAACTAAAAGCCATCTATCTAGAACGAATTTATTCGGAAGAAAATGTCTATTTTAGTTGATATCGTAAATAAAAATTGGAAAAATAAAATTATATAACCTAGTCAGTACAAGATTAGAATCAAACATTAACTTACCCACTGTCATAATTTTGGTCAATTAAACATGCTAGTCGGAAAGATGGAAAAAAAAAATAGTTAAAGGCACTTGAGTTGAGCATACTAAGGTACAAGAACCACTAACCTTCAGCTTCGAAGTCCAGCGCACTAATCACTACACCATTGAGGTTGATATAAAAAAGTAGTTCAGTGATCATGATCAGTGAATTGAAGAACAAAGAATATACGACCCCTTCGTTAGGTTCTAACCCCCTGGGCCACAAAGTGAGTTTAAACTCGGTTTAACTCTCGGATTAAACAATCTGATTAGTTGATTTAAAAAAAAAAATCCAAATAGATCAGTTGCGCTTACTTGGGTGATGTTTCAAAGTCATAGAGCAGGAAAAATGAGGACCAACAGAATGTTTCTTTTTCTTCTACGACTTCTAGATGACTTGCTACGTGTTACCTCAGTGCAAAACGTGCCTAAGGTTATAGACAATAGTAAGAAGTACATATTCTCCTTTCTGTGTATTCTCCCTTGTATGAGGTGATAAATTTCTAGCAATATTTCATTGTCAGTAGGTAATACTGAACTATTACCCTTTTATTTTACCGAGAGAACTTCTAGGGATTATCGGCAGCTCAGGGCAAAATTTATCAAGAGCAAGAGCACTAGCACTAGCAGGAAATTCCTGCCAGGAATGTCACAGTGATCTCATCCTAAGCACAATATTATGACATCATTGGTAGGTACCTACCTACTTTACACCTGCAGCCTTTAGTAGGTACCTAAGTACTCAGAAATGAGGAATTAATTTCAACAAGGGGAAAAATGGGTTCTAGGAACTCGAATTTTGTTTTAAAAACACCTTTATCTTATCACCAGTAAACTAGCAAACAGTTGACTGTTGACTTTGAGTTAAAAAATAAAAAAAAAAAGACTTCAAAAGTTCAAAATTTTAAAAACTTAAAACTTTGGTTTGGATAAACGGATAGGTACTTCAGCAAATCAGCCCTAAGATTTTGCGTTTTGCGTTTGATAACTCACCGTTTGAGCAGTACGTTTTGCGTTTGATACCTCACCGTTTGAATAGTGCGTTTTGCGTTTGAAAATCAACGTTTGAGTGGTGCGTTTTACGTGAAAATCATCATTTTGAGATTTTTGAGTAGTGCGTTTTGCGTTTGAAAATTTATCAAGGCTGTGGTAGGTAGGTACTGAATCTACCATCAATAGGTAGATAGGTAGCCTATAAATCAATTTTTTTTTTTTTTTTTTGAAAAGTAAGAGCAGACTGTCCAAAGGATATACCTACCTGCCAGCCAGCTACCAGGTGGCGGGTGCGATTCCCGCCCGGGGCGAACTTTATCCTAAACAAATAAGGTTCGTTCTCGGAACGGCTGGTTTTCTCAAATCGCCTTTCTTCCTTCTCTCTTGGATTTCGGGACGATAAGACCCTAGCAGTTACAGTTCTCTCTATCAACCTAAGAACTTTTTTTTATTAACATTTATTATAGTGTAATCTAAGAACTAAATAAAAACATTACGAGTAAATTTATAAGTAACTAACTGGTTTCTTAATGGGTGGAACTATAAAATTTAATAAAAATTACAACTTCTCATTAAATGATAGAATTACAGTATCTACTAAAACTACCTGAATAAGTCTAAATTTTACGTAATATAAGAACCTATGAAAAAAAGATATTTTCGTAGGTACCTACTAACCTATGCCCAGCCATTCACGCTCAGACGGTCTGACAGACCTAGACAGTCCTAGGTCTGTCAGACCTTCTGAACGTGCGTGGAGGAAAAAGCTTCAGACCGCGGTCTCTCGAACGGCCTGAGAGACCTGTGCCCTAAATCACCAAAGTATGGAAAAGTATCTTACAAGTGTAATAGTCAGCTCCCATGGCGTAGTGGTCACTGCGCTCGCCTTGCACGCGGGAGACCCGGGTTCGATTCCCGGCGGGGTCAAGAAATGTGTATCATGCAAATGATTGATTCCGTGACTGGCCGTTACGGGGCCCACTCAGCCTCGTGAGGAAAATGAGTAGCTATGTAATATAAATGCGCATAGCGACCGGTGCCAGCATGGTAGGTAATTGGGAGCTGGATTATTGCGATATATGTATTTGGAAAAATCCTACAATGCTGCAGTGAGCACCAAAGTTGTGATATAGTAACACAAAGAAAAGACATTTATTTTATTATTTATTTTTACAAGTGTAATAGCCAATGGAAAAGCAGAATTTTGAATTTGGACGAATCATATCAAAATATGGAATTGTAAATACTTTTCCATACTTTGGTGATTTAGGGCACTGGGGCTCAAGCTTTTACCGCCACACACGTCCCGTCGGTCTGACAGACCCAGGATTGTCTAGGTTTGTCATACGGTCTGAGCGCGAGTGGTAGGCATAAGGGGATAATAGGTACGTGAAAAGTTATACGATATTTCAGTACGTACCTACGTTACGGTTAGGGCCTGTACCCAATTGTCGTTCGGGAAAAAATCGTGTCGTGTATACTGCCGTGCTAAGCGAAAACGCCGTATGTCGAAAGAATCGATTTTTGGTTTTTGGTGCCAAATGGTTCCTATGATCCTAAATTTTGAACCTCTCTTTTTTTTTTTTTTTTTTTTTTTTTTTTTTTTTTTTCTCTCCAAACTAGGGTTACTGGATTCGTTTTTGGTATTTACGAAATAAATCATTCGCATACCACCAGAAATGCTTTCGTGTACAAAAAATTATAATAATGCTGAAAAAAAACCTCCTTACCTGTATTCGGCCGTCGCGAGCCGCAGCTCCGGCCTCGGTGATGGTGCCATACGGCGTTTTCGCTTAGCACGGCACTATAGTGGGAACACTCTAATTTAAATTACATTGCCTACAGGACATTCGGGAAAAAAAAAAATCGGAACGGACTTTTATAGTATACATTATTATTTATGCCTGTACAAAAAGATAAATAACTCAATAGATTTAGAAAAAGATATAACTTAAGTCTAATAAACAAACAAGAAAAAGGTATTACATAGTCGAGCTACGTACCTATCTACACAAAATATGTATTATGTACAGGCTTACCACATAGTACCTACATACGTAAAGGGTAGTTATTCTAATAACTATAATATTATTATTTTACATCTAACTACCTACTTTTTTTCTGACATACCATACCAAATGTAAAATTTCATTTTCCACAAAATTACGGACTGGTTACTTCGGTATGAGGAGGTTATAAAAGACAAGAGACAAGAATCTAAATCTGATCTCGCTGTAAGAATGGAGATATAAACATGTTTTTTTTTTTTTTTTTTTTTCCAAATAATTTTTAACTACATACCTAGATATAAAATCCGTTTTACCCAAAAATGGCCTGAGAGGTGGCTGGGTCTTTCCTGCTTAAAAACCAGCCGTATGGCAACGCTAGGCGTCAATAGGTTGAAAATTTGCCCATTGTCAATTTCTTTCGACGTGATTTTACTTGCATTGGGCCATGGAAAAAAAGAAAGGGGAGGAAAAGGAAGGAAAGGAAGAGAAGGAAAAGGGAAATAAGAAGACCAACAAGAAGAAAAACACGAAGAAGAAAAAGGGAGGGGAAAAAGTTAAAAAAAAAAGAAGAAAATAAAAGAACAGGGGAAAAGAGATATTCAGATTTGTCATCGCGTTCCTAGCAGAAGTTCAAACGGGCCCCGCCCCATTGTAGTGCGTCTCCTTAACTCAAAAACTCGAGGTATTGTACTTTGGGGAATAGCCCATTTTTTCCATTACAAAGATACGATTATCTCAAGAACCGCTCGCTTTACGACTAAAACTTATGAATAGTAAATATTTAGAATAAAATTTCCTTCAAATTGACATATAAATGAAATTTGTACCACTTGCGATGCTCGTGTAGTGGCGGAAAAACTGTGAAATTTCAGTGAAAAATTGTGAAATCTTCAAATTTTGAGGGCCCAGCGGCACCCCTTAGCTTGTTTTAATCGGCCTCAAAACAGTCAAAACATAGACTACCTTGATTCCTGCAAAGGCTCATCACTTTAGGGAGGTAGCGCTATCGAATTTCCGGCATTCATTTTTTTTAAATCCAGTCCAAATATGTCTTACGCCATCAAAAGGACAGGGAACAGGCTTTATTTACATTCAACGTAAAACTTGCCCCAAAGACCTTTGTGGCCTTTCTCAAAGGTCAAAAGCCCACAAAAAAAGTTTTCTTACGAAGTGGTTTTCAGTTTAGAGGCCAAGTCCACACCATAGGGCATTGGAATTTTTCGTGTACCTTTCAATGTAAATTTTGGCCCAGAGGCCTTTGCGGCCTTTCTTAAAGGCAGAAAGCCCACACAAATGTTTTCTTACGATACATATTTGGAATCAGGGCATCAAGCCGGATCAAATGGCGTTGGAATTTTTTGTGTACCTTTCAACATAACTTTTGGTCCAAAATGGCCTTTTTCAAAGGCTTCTTAAAGGCCAAAAGCCCACAAAAAAGTTTTCTTACAAAGTGGTTTTGAGTTTAGGGGCCAAGTGCACATCATATGGCGTTGGAATAATTTGTGTACCTTTCCACATAAATTTTGGCCCAATTTTGATTTTCCGGACAGCTGTAGCCGCTAAATGCCCCAAGGTGTAAGAAATGGGTTTTCTATTTGTTCTCAACTTTGTGTACCACATGCAATGGTCAAAAATTTTGTACCTTCCCACATGAGTTTTCCGTGGTCAGCTCCCGGTCTATTAAATAGTCAAGTCAACCCCATTTGAGTAAGTATATTAAAATAAATAGGTAATAAAATAAAAGAATTAAGCTTACCTTGTCCACATGGATTTTTCACAAGATTCCGATTAAACAGTGAGTTTGGAGACAACATCAAATACCACGTAGTCCACTCAATGTTCATTTTGTCTTCATTGGTTAATCCCCAAGTAATTCCTTCCAAGATAGCTCGCTCCTTCAGTACTTGGGTCTCAATGAGTGACTTCCATTTCTTACACACTCGACGGGAAGCAAGAAGAGTGCGGATTTCCATGTGCACAAGAATGACCTCGAGAACTTCATCGGGGAAGTAGACCCCATTCAGTTTGGATCCATTGAATGGGTCAATTTCTCCCGGAGAATGATTCTGAATATTTAGAAAGGACAGTTTAGAAGTTAGATGGGTAGGTATTTATTTTAATGAACTCTCTAAAACAAATAAACCCAATGATATGTAGGTACATGAAAAGATTTTTTGAAGTGTAGTATGTTCTCAAGTACCATCTATTTAACCTACATTTGGGGAGTAATGGTGGTTAAGCCATCACTATACTCTCCTGGATTTTACTTATATTAGCATTATCATCAATCGTAACTTACCCCTGATGAGAAAAATTTTGACATGAACTGAGAAAACATTTTTAATGTGCCTTTTGTGTGTATCCAAAGCAACTCGGACAGATCTCGGGTCTTGTGTAGGTATTACCCTACTCTGGTTAAACAACGTAACAATCTGTAAAAGAGATGAGAATGTGACATAAGCAATAAGTAAAACTAGCTGTAGACACCCTGGTGTTAGGATTGATGGTCTTGGTGTGGGGGTCAATGGTCTAAGGTCAGCCATTCACTATCAGGTACACCTGACAGGTACACCTGACAGATACACCTGATCAGGTATACCTGACACCTGATGAGCATACACATAATCAGATAGACCTGACAGGAGTGCTGAAAAGGTTTTAATATCAGGTATCCACACCTGATGAGCACACACACTATCAGGTAGACCTAACACCTGTCAGGTCTACCTAATAGTGAGTGGCTGGTCTATGTCCATCATTTTTTCACTCAGTTTTTCTTGAACCAGCCTACTTTGAGCTCGGAAGGTAATGCACCTGCCTATAAGTGCAAGGTCATTCCCATGGGGTGTTAAATTTATATCAAATAGATAAGGCCAATAATTTCATTGGCCTTTGAACAAAAGTTTTCAACAAAATAACTTTATCCTTTTATGGTCCATTTCTATTTTAAGTAAAATGGTTCAGCAAATCAGCATTACATACCTACTAAATGACAACAAAATCTCCCTTCTTTAAGGCGGCTTTCACACTGAGGTAACACATCGCAAGTAGCAAGTCGCAAGATGCTACATAGCATGCATCTTCAAAGACCAGACCATTATTTCAAATGAAACTTTCCTCACTGAGGATACATGTTGCTACTTGAACTTTGGAAACAAGTAAGTGTTACTTCAACACCAACAGTCTGGAGTTTTGTTAGTTGCTACTTGTGATTGTTTGTGGGAAAAATTATTTTTTGAATCCTACGCACTCGAAATGATTCGCTCTTCCCAGGGAGAGCCATCCCTTGACGAAACTTTTGCTAGTATGTCCGAATAGCAATCATCGAACAACATCAACTTTAATTTTATTATTTCTTTGTTTTGTTTCAGGTCCCAATCATCTTTGTTTTTTGTGCTTATTTTTGATGACACACTAATGACTTTTCTCTACTCTTTTTTACTATACAGGTTATTTCTCGTTTTTACCAACTTTTTCCTCTTGCTTTCCATTTCCTTCTCCTTGAATATTGTCTCTAATGTATTTTCTTGTTTCCTCAATATTTCATCAATTAATAATTACTTATATTCTGTCCACAGTTGTCAACTTATGCTATCACCATGACCTTGATAGACGCGATCCCTGATTTTGTCTTTGATAATGTGACGTCAAAAAGTGATTGTCAAATTAAAAAATCAAGTTTAATGGACAACTAGTAGATTGTCAGAAGGATAAAGAAAAAGCAGGAAATGCTTTTAATAAATACTTCTCTGAAGTAGGTAAGAAAGTATCAGAATCTATAATTCATCATGTCTTTTCCTATAATCCTAATTCTACCTCCCATCCCTCTTCTTCCGCTCATCCTACTTCTTCCTCTAGTCCCATTTCTTCCTCTAATCCCACTTCTTCCTCTAGTCCCATTTCTTCCACTCATCCCACTTCTTCCTCTAATCCCAGTTTTTCCTCTAATCCCAGTTTTTCCTCTAATCCCACTTCTTCCACTCATCCTACTTCTTCCTCTAATCCCATTTCTTCCTCTAATCCCACTTCTTCCTCTAGTCCCATTTCTTCCACTCATCCCACTTCTTCCTCTAATCCCAGTTTTTCCTCTAATCCCACTTCTTCCGCTCATCCCATTTCTTCTGCTCAAATTCCTCTTCAATACTCATCATTTTCTAGGGTGACTGAGTGTGAAGTAGTTAAGCACATAAAAAAGTTAAAAAATAATACATCACCAGGATTTGATCAAATTCAAAATAAAACTTTAAAAGAAGTTGCATCAAACATATCTAAACCTTTGGCTCATATAATAAATTTAAGTTTCGAAAAGTGTACTGTACCAAAAATTTATAAAAGAGCAACTGTGATACCAATTTTTAAAAAGGGTGACAGGACTGACATGACTAACTATCGACCTATATCTATGTGTACTGGGTTTAGTAAGATCATGGAGAAATGCGTACATACTAGACTTGACTATTACATAACTAAACACAACATACTCAACACACGACAGTACGGGTTTAGGAAAGGGGTGGGGACTGAAGACGCACTACTAGACATTACTAACTACCTACATGAACAGTTAAATGCTGGTAAAAAAGTTCTTGGTGCATTTTTAGACATTAGTAAAGCGTACGATTCCATAAATCACCAAGAACTTTTGAACCAGCTATTTAACATAGGACTGACTGACAAAACTTTGGACTGGTTTAGGTCTTACTTGACGGATAGGGAACAGAGCATTAAACTGAATACTTTTTTGACTCAGACGATTACGTGTCATCCCTACTCTATTCCACAAGGGACGATCTTAGGACCTAGCCTATTTAATATATATATTAATGACCTACCAACAATAACATCTGGTAGAGTTTTCTCTTATGCGGATGACACAGTAATTGTATACTCGACTAATGACTGGACCACGACTCACAATACTGCTCGACACGACTTAACAACTGTTCAGGATTGGTATTTGTCAAAATCACTAAAACTGAACTTTGACAAATCCAACTACATGACTTTTTCACTTACTGAACATGGACAACCTCATGACTCAACATTGACCATACCTGACAGATTTAACAATACACCCATTACTATCACACGGACAAAAACAATCAGACATCTAGGCGTACGACTTGACAATAACTTGAAATGGACTGACCATGCCAAACAACTTAAAAACAAACTCAGACACTTAATGTACATTTTCAACAATCTTAGACCCATTGTATCATACTCATTCTTAAAACAAATGTATTATGCCCTCGCCCAATCCCTTTTACAATATTGTCTCGTTGCTTGGGGAGGTGCATATGCAAATGTCATAACACCATTACAACGTACGCAAAATATACTTCTAAGAATCATTCTAAAAAAACACAGACTTTTCCATACAGAAACACTTTACGAAATATACAAAGTACCTAACATACAGGACATATACATACAAAAACTGACATACTTTTCATTAAAACAATCGACACACTGGACATTTATGACTAATACTTACAATACCAGACGACCAACACAAGTGCGCATAAACCCAGTACACAAATCACTAACCATGAGACATTTTACATACTTGGGAAAGAAAATCTACAATTTGCTGCCTCAGTCACTCAAGGATCAGGCACAGATTTCAGACAACAAAAGAAACAGAATATTAGTACAAAAATGGTTACTTGAGGATCAAAATAAGGAAACAATTATGAACCTTTTAAAATAAATAAAAAGGGAAAAAATATTGGTATCTACCTACTTAACTATAAAATTGTATTAGAAAGTAAACAAGAGAAATTCAAACTTTCGGCTTTTTTTGGCAGTACATAAACCATAGCCTGGCACATACTTATAATAAGTAAATCAGGCTATGGGGTAACTTCTATAAATTTCCATCCATCAAAACAGCATAGGTGTCATCAGATATTTTTTTTTTTTTTTTTTTTTCTCCAATTTATTGTACCTACCTTTATGATATAAATAAAAATAAATGAAGTATTATGAAAAAAAAAAAAAAAAAATTATAAGAACCAATAGATCTAACAGTATTCATAGAGCCAAATCTACTATCTGGATATCAGGTTGAAGAGATAGGCGAATATAATAAAAGAAGATGGGAAAAGAGAGAAAGAAGAAAGAGCAAAAGGAATAGAAAAAAAATGGAACAGGTGAAGAGACAAGAAAAAAGGTCAAGGAAACTTCAGGTCATATTTTGAAGCCATTGTAGAGTTATTATGTTTGAAATATTTACTCGCAACACAAACCTGTCAATATTGTGCCCCCCATACCTGTGAATTTGAAGGATATAAAAGCTTGGGTGATGCCAGCCTAGTTAGCTTAGGTGGTAGTGCGTCTGCCTTGTAAGCGCTGGGCCGCGGGTTCGATTCCCGCCCGGGGCGGATTTTATCCTGATGGGATAATGTTCGTTCTCGGAACGGCTGGCTTTCCCCTATCCTGTCTTCCTTCTCTCTTCGATTTCGGGACGATAAGACCATAGCAGTTACAGTTCCCTCTGTCAAACCTCTAAAAAAGCTTGGGTGATATTTTCTTCTTGTTCGTTGTATAATGCTTTCACCCCGACTTATTTAAGGACCAGAATCTTAAATTTTTGGGATCAGGTATTATTATTTGGGCTATAAATAAGGCCTCTACAAAGTTTCATGTCCTTCTAGGTCACCTAGGGCTACTGAACAAAAATCGACCTTGAGACAAAACCAGACAAGTTAGCCAAGAGAATTTCACTGTCGTTTTAGATCACAAACTTTTTTTTTTTTTTAAGAGGTTTGACAGGGGGAACTGTAACTGCTATGGTCTTATCGTCCGGAAATCGAAGAGAGAAGGAAGACAGGATAGGAGAAAGCCAGCCATTCCGAGAACGAACATTATCCCATCAGGATAGAATCCGCCCCGGGCGGGGATCGAACCCGCGGCCTAGCGCTTACAAGGCAGACGCACTACCAACTAAGCTAACTAGGCTGGCGATCACAAACGAAACGTTTGAAAAACACCGAGAACGGGATTTTTTCGATAGGTCTGGGATGCATGTAAGCGGTAGGCCGCGGGTTCCATTTTCGCCCGGGGCGGATTTTACCCTAAACAGATAAGTTTCGATCTCGGAAAGGCTGGCTTTCTCCAATGCCGTCTTCCTTTCTTTGCTTTCGAAAGATAAGACTTTAGCAGTTATTATTTTATGACCAGATGTTCGTGAGTTGAAAAACCAATAAATGGAAACTTATTATTAAATAAAATTACTATAACGAGCTATTCCTAAGTAAAATCAGTACAAATGATAAATTAATGTATGTACATAAATATGTAATATAAGACTAAAAAAATCCTACAATATAATTAAATATACCATATTTTTATACTATCGGCAGACACTGAAAAGTCCGTTTCAGCCAACAGTGTTTACAGGGGCGGAGGGAAAACAAAAAACCTAATTAAACGTAATGCTTTCCTAATAGACCAGTTGCGTTTACTTAGTGAGGTTTCAAAGTCAAAGAGCAGAAAAAATGAGGAAAAACAGAATTTTTCTTTTTCTTCTACGATTTCAAGATCCGGAGATAAATCGATTTAAAAAATACCGGTAAATCTTGAACTCTGACGTCAAGGCATACGCGATGACGTCACATCAAATGTCTCGAGCAAAGCTCCCTACAGGCAACACATTAATGTGTTTGTGCGCATGCATTTCTGCGCAATTGACGTGTTTGTTCACATACGTTTCTGCTCATTTCCTGAACTGAAGTCAGTTTTTGCACTCTTTTATTAGAACGGCAAATAAAACTTGAATTTTTGACCTTTTACAGTTATTTTTTCGGAGTTTTGACCTCAGATTTGGATTTTTCACAACCTTTTTCATAGAAATCGACCTTTTTTTTTCATTCATAAATTTTGCAACTGCTCTATTATAGGATAAGGAAAGTAAAAATCAGTACAAATCAGAGGCGACGCGTAAGATGGGGGGTTAGAGGTTTCAACTTGGACCCCCACTGGTCGACGCTTGTTCAGTGCTCTGGGAGGTGGCAGAGGGGGTGGATGTGGTGCTTGTCTCCGGCACTGATGAGGGAGGGACTGGAGAGGGCCCCGCGGAGTCTTTACTGCAACCCGCCGCGTCTGAAATTAGAAGTAAAACCAGAGACATTTAAAATTTTGAAAAAGCTCAAAAAGAGTTCGCCAATTCTCAGGACTTTGATCACACACTTGTGAATTTGAAGAAAATGAAACTTCGCATATTTGCTCCGCTATAACTCGTCATTCTCTGGTCCGATTTTGATTAAATTTAGAATGCGAGTTTAAAACATCAGGGCAAGTCGATAATTGAAATATGAGGTCCCAGAACTGAGCGAGGCCGATTTTTGGCCTGAACGTTTCAGAGTACAATAGAAGAGTCATCATCATTAAGTCATAAACCCTTGCGAAATTTGGGCCAAAGTCGCACAAACTTAATATTGTTCGGCCGTTACGGTGTGTTTATGTACCGGGCTAGGATGAGCTCGGACGACGTGAGATAGCTGTTCCGGCGGCAATTTTTAAAATTTATTTTATATTTATTTTTGTTTGCTTTGTAATTTGGGGCTAATGACAATCGAAGTCGTGCCCCTTTTAAAATAAATTTATGAAAAAAGCTTTGTAATTCGCTTGTTTTTAATAGCTAATATAAATGAAAAGTATAATATAAACGTGCAAACTAAAGATAAAAAGTAAAAAATGAACGATCCGCTACAACAACAACAACTGAACAACAGTAAAGATACCTAATATGAAAATAATAAAATAATTAAATTTTTGACTTTAAAATTAATTTGTATGAACGCCTAGTATCTTTCTGTGTATGCAATGTGCAATGAACAAAACATTACTGTGATGTTAGTAGTCGGAGAGCGTGGGCTTAGGATCTGATTTGTGATTCGAGTCTAAGTCATGAAATTTCAAACCACTTGTGACAAGCATATTATATTTTGTCCATGTAGGCTGAACTTGGTTAAAATTCCATTCCCTTTCACTCACATAAATAAAATTTGCTGTACCTACTGTTATTAATTAAACCCATGAAATACACGAGACCTTATTTAGACTGCTGGGGTAAAGGGACTTTTTTGTCTCATTCGAGCAGGATGAACAAGGTACATTGAGAAAAAAAAACTAGGGTGCCGGAAGCCCAATCTGGTGACTGGGTTCCAGAACTCTAATATAGAACTCTACATCGGTAAGCTCGACACTATAATATAGCATTCCAACAACCTAAATCAGGGGAAGTAACCCAATAAGAGAGTTCTTCCACCCTAACTTGTGGCACCCTTCTTCAGCACCAAATTTCCACTATGTAGGACTATATTATAGGTACTGGGAAAAAGCTCTGACAATGATACCTTGAGTAGTAGGTATCGAAAGATCACCAATATAACATCTTTTTAATGGAAATTGTCTTGATAAAGATATTACTGTTTTTCTTTTTCTTCTGACTTTAATTTTTTAAATATTTAACTATTCTTAAAAAAAAAGAAAAAAAAAATGGTACTTGTTCAGAAGTCACGCTTCTGGATAATGTAAATGTAAATGCAGTTTCTTTGTTATTATGTCACAACTTTGGTGCTCACTGCAGCATTGTAGGATTTTCCCAATATCTCAATAATCCTAAAATCCAATGTTTACCTTTTTTATGGAGGTTTTTCCTCTATTTTGATTAGGCAAATTTGAAAGATTTTTTTTTCTTAGGTACTTTTAACTTGCGAGTTTATTATTATTATTATTATTAATTTATTTTTTGGGTTCCCTTTACATTTGCTGGGAATTATTATTACTTGGTTCTGCTTTTTTTTTCTCTTTAACTTGGAAATTTTTTTCTGTTTAAATTTGAGTTTATTTGAGGGCTTTTTTCTTTCAAATTTCGTGAGAAGTTTTTTGAGAAAGCCTACAGCGTTATTTTCCTTTCTTTTTCCTTGTTCCTTTTTACGACAGAGATGAAACGAGGGTGGGAGGGGCGCAGAGGTCTAAAACAAAACAAAATGAAAAACAAACCAAATTAAAAATAAATATAAGACAACATAATAACAGGGATTGGGGCAGAATTGGGGGGGAGGGGTAAAGTTAAAATAATTCAAAATGAAATGAACAAATTAAAAACTTAAAAATAAAAATGAACGGGGAACAGATTTGAAAGTTATGGTCTATAATTAAACAAAATAAAATACTTTAACAAAAAAGAAATACTAATAATAATTAATAATAGATAATAATTAATAAATATTAAATAAAAAAAGTAATAATAATAACATAACATCCTATCAACAAATATGGAACGAAATCATTAAATAAATACCAAATTTAAAAACCTAAATAGATAAATGAATTGAAAATGGAGGATTTTACCCATTTTAAACATAGGTAGATTGGGGGGGGAAGTATTGGTAACTACCTAAAATAAAAACATACCTTTAACCCATTAAATACCCTCCTACACCTGACATTTACTTCCAGAATAAAAGAACGTAGCATTCTTCCAGGGAATCAGCTTTCTTCCAGGGAAAAATGTCTACCTGAGAAATCATTTAGAGAGACAAGCTGGGTCCGTCGCTCCGGAAATTTTTCAGCCCGTAGTTTATTCGATCGTGATCAAATTCCCGGAGGGACGGACCCAGCTTGTTATTTGTAATAATAAAGGAAGGACGGACTAAAAAGGGAATTTTCCCGGGTTACATAATAATTTTCAACTCCCACACACCATGATGCACTGGGAAATGGGATTTTTAGTTTTAATTTTACGAGCTTAGAGGGAAAAAAGTTTGGAATTTTGTGAACATCGAGGGGAGGAAAAGGGGAGAGATTGGGAGGGGAAAAAGGGAGAGATTGGAAATCCAGAATGATCCCTGGATTAAATTCTGCGGTTGGGTGGAAGAGCTCCTTTTGGGGAATCCTGCTGAATAAAGAGGGGAGGAATAGGAGGGAGAGAACTAAGAAAGAAAGGGAAGAAAGACGAGAGAGGGGATGGAATGATCGAGAAAACTAAGAGAGGGAGAAAAGAGAAATAAGGAGAGAGAGAACTAAGAGAAGAAAAAAAAGCAAAGAGGGATGAAACAGAGAGAGAAAAAGAAGAAAGGACCGAAAGAGGGGAAGGAATGATCGAGAAAACTAAAAGATGGAGAGAGAAGATAGAGAAAGAAAGGAAGAGGCAGGAAGAAAGAGGAGATAACAAAAGGAGTGGAAAAAGGAAGAAGTGAAAGAAAAGGAGAAGAAGAAAGAGGAGCAAAAAACGGAGAAAATTCCAAAAAGGGTGAGAGGGAGGGAAGAAGAAGAAGAAGAGGAAATATACATATTGAAAGGAAGGAGAGAAGAAAGAGAGATGAAGGAAAACGTTAAAAGGAAAGAGAAGCAAAAGGGAAAATCTAAAAGGGTATAACGGAAGTGAGAAAAGGAAAGAGAAAGAAACAGGGAGAGAGAGAGAGGGGGAGAGAGAGGTAGAGAGAAGGAGAAGGAGAGAGGGAGAGAGGAAGGGAGAGGGAGAGAGAGAGAAAAACACAGAGAGAGAGAGGGAGGGAGGGAGAGAGAGAGAAGGAAATGGGGGCATGCAGAGGGAAAATCGAACCACATTTTTCATGGAATTTTCAGCAAACTTTTTCGCTATTTTGGAATTTTGCTTTATTTTATAAATTAAGCATGTGGCCCGCGTACACATGGAAGTTGGAAACCCCTGCCATAGCTTATACATGAAATACATATTTATGTATATGAAATAAATTTATGTATTTGAACTTAAAAGCTCATATCATAGCCAATCAATACACACTATCCTGGATATACAAGGTGTTACAAAAGATTTACCAGTCTAGTTTACTCGTAGCTTGGACGATAGAGTGCATACGGTATCAATATTTTCGTATTTTATTATCGTATTTTATCAATATTATCAATATTTTCGTATACGGTATCAATAGTTAAGCAGTTGTATGTATTATTCTTTAACCCATCAAATATACGAGACCTTGTTTAGACTGCGGGGGTAAAGGGACTTTTCAGTCCTATTCGGGCAGGATAAACAAGGTATATTCTATTCTATTCTATTTATAAGTTTAACCCAAATTTTGGGGGGTGAGACTTTTAAGCATCCTGTATCTTGTACAGTACACACAACATAACGTGTGTGCGAGAGAAAGATAAGTAGCAAGGAGAGAGAGAGAAAGAGAGAGAGAGAGAGAGAGAGAGAGAGAGAGAGAGAGATTTGAATGATGCTTATTGAGTGTTCTTTTACCTTATTTCGTAAAAACGGTAAGAGACATCGAAAACATTTGGTCATTCGGATGTGAATATTCTAATCAATGTGAGCTATGAGCTGGAACAAGCCAAGACCAAAAAACGGTCGAAATCTGTCTAAAAGCGGTTAAAATTCCGCCAAGTGCAGCAACCATCTCAACCAAACGTTTTGTGTTGCATCTTTGTCACATTTGTGAACTACATACCAAATTTCAAGTCTCTAGCTTATACCGTTCCCGAGATATTGTTAAATTACACCGAAAACCGCCAAAAAGCGGTAAAATGCCGCCAACCGTTGCACTGATCTTAACCAAAAGTTTCGTGTCGTATCCTTGTCACATTTGACAGCTACATACCAAATTTCAAGTCTCTAGCTCTTACCGTTCTCGAGATATTTTGTTTACAGACAGACAGACACACGCACACGGACCAATGGCTGAAACTTTGGATTTAGGCTCTAGGGACCTCAAAACGTGTTTTGACACTAAAAATTGACCATCGAAAATTTGACCCGATTACATTATTTTCCTTCCTATAGGATAAGGAAAGTAAAAAATAATAAGCTATACGGAAATATTGCCAACAAAACAACCAATAGAAAACCAGAACTCAATCACAACTCCTTTCTCTCTCCTTCTTTCTTTCTCTCTCTCTCTCTCTCTCTCTCCTCCTTCTTTTTTCTTATTTCTTCGTATTAATTTTCTTCTTGTAATATATTCTTTTTTTTTACTTTCTATTTATTTTATTATACATTTTTCTTTGAATTTCTCTAAGATTTTTTTCTCTCTCTCTCTCTCTTTCCATTTTATATTTTTTTTCTCTCTCCCTCTCTTGTGCAAATCTTATTAAAAGTTTTCGCATAAGATTTAGTTTCTTTTTCTTTGTAAAGGTTCTCTCTCTCTCCCTCTCTCTCTCTCTCTTTCTCTCTCTCTCTCTCTCCTTTTCTTCTTCTTCTTTTTTTCCATTCTTGGTTCCCTTTCTACCTACCTCCCTTTTTTCTCAATTTTCCTTATTACAAATACCATTCCCTTTTTTTCATCATTCTCACCTTTCCCTCTTTCTCCCCTCTTCGATTTTGTTTTCCCCTCTCTCTTCCTCTCCAGTCTGTTTTTAAGCATGTTTTTGAAGCGCCACCATTTTGAATCAGAGTAGAGTTTGTCAAATTGGCAAGTGATCTATTCAAAATCTAACCATTTTCTTGCGGAAAAGCAGCTTGGACGAGTGACCTATTTCAAATTTTCTTGCCAGTTTTACTTTTATTGCTAAAATCTGTATGTAAGAGGTAAATATTTCTGTTAAATTTTAAATGAAAGATAAACAGTGTCAGCCTAGTTAGCTTAGTTGGTAGTGCGTCTGCCTTGTAAGCGCTAGGCCGCGGGTTCGATTCCCGCCCGGGGCGGATTTTATTAGGAACGTGAAGTTCATTTCGGGGCAACTTTGGCAAGATGGTGGGAGAACGTCTTGACAGACTTTGCTGCTGATTGAGTTTTGGATTTCACTTTTAATTATGACTTTCATTCATCAGCAGATTTCTTTTTCTTTTTTTTTTTCTTTTTTTTCGTGTTGATATTATAATTTAGCGTCAGGGATTCAAATAACTAATGAGGCTTCACACCCTCTTGTTGTAGGTCTCTTATTATTAATTTCTCATTTTAGGATTTTTTTTTTAAAGGCTTTATTTATAGTGGCAGGGTTTTCCCAAAGGAGCTCTTCCATCCAACCACTTTTTGTCGTATTTATGATTGAAAATTGAGATATTCAGGGAGTAAAAGGATTACATACCTACACCTCTAATTGTACCTACATATCAAACGATTTAAACTTTTTTTTTCTACTTAGGTATACTGAATGTAAGGTCTACTGTTAATACTGTTATCATCACAAGTTCAAAGCATTGTCGAAGTTCCCCCCCTGCCAGCCTAGTTAGCTCGGTTGGTGGCGCATCTGCCTTGTAAGCGCTAGGCCGCGGGTTCGATTCCCGCCCGGGGCGGATTTTATCCTGATGGGATAATGTTCGTTCTCGGAACGGCTGGCTTTCCTCTTATTCTGTCTTCCTTCTCTCTTCGATTTCGGGACGATAAGACCCTAGCAGTTACAGTTCCCTCTGTCAAACCTTTTTTTAAAAAAAGAAGTCCCCTCCCTTCTTAATATTAGACATATATTCTTTCATTTCTATGGATATCTATGCAATTGGTACACTGTCACATCCACTAATTCTGAACATTTGTAACTTGAAAAAAAAAAAAAAAAGTATAACTAGGAGGGGGCAAGCTCCGCTATAGCATAGGTAGGTACACTGTGTGTTGTGTACAATTATATCAATTAAAAAGCTTTTTATTCTTCTATCCCCAGTGTGAAACTGACCATTGAATGACTTGGGTGAGTTGAACCTTTGCTTCAGCAGATGAGAGATACCAATGATTATGAGAACGTCACATCAGTAAGCGACAATAGGAATAATATTACACTAGTTCTCGACGGATCACTAAAGTTAAACACCGTTGAGCGTGATCGGTATCTCGACGGGTGACCGTTCGAAGGTATACGTACATCAATTTAGAACGATTCACATCACGCCGCGCCGCCACATACTTGTATTAAGACTCATCATCTACCTCTACAGTAGACTTTCATTGGAAGACTACAACAACTATCTCTAGCCTCCTCAGAATGCCCTGCTACTCTAGAAACAAGCTATCACTCGATCGACCACTACAGCCAATGTTCACCTCAAGTCGTTAAACTGATGGTCAATCAATTCAAAAGCTCCCCCTCTCTTCATAGCGACAGTTTAATTATGAATTTTATTAATTGCTATTGGAAAGGTTTTGTGTCCAGGGTCCCCAAGCTTCGAAACAAAATGTTCCAACTTTTAATAGCCCCCTCTAAACCCCCCCAGTCCGCCAATTTAAATATTTCCCATTCATTTAGATATTTGATTTTGAATGAAAGTATAAAATAGTTAAGGGATGGGTGTCTTTTTTCAGACTGTATTTTCCTCTCACAGTATCTAACTTTCGCTCAGAATTGAGAGCCATTAGAATCGTTCCCACAAATTGAGGTAGAATAGGTGCTGTTGTCTCACAGTTTTTTCACATTCCTTTGAGTTGTCTCCCTTGACAGTCTAAATAACCACTCATACGTTTTGAAAACCTTTGGTATCAGACTTGGTTTATCCTCTAAAGCTGTGTCCACACATAGTCGACATCGATCGACGGTCGTCCACTAGTGTGGACACTGCTTATAAGTTTCTATTTGAAGCTATCTATCTTTCTAGTTTTCTAAACCCCCCCTGTCTGCCAATTTAAATATTTCCCATTCATTTAGACATTTGATTTTGAATTAAAGTATAAAATGAGTAAGGGATGGGTGTCTTTTTTTCAGACTGTATTTTCCTCTCACAGTACTTTTCGCTCAGGATTGAGAGCCATTTGAATCGTTCCCACAAACTGAGGTAGAATAGGTGCTGTTGTCTCACAGTTTTTCCACATTCCTTTGAGTTGTCTCCCTTGACAGTCTAAATAACCACTCATACGTTTTGAAAACCTTTGGTATCAGGCTTGGTTTATCCTTTAAAGCTGTGTTCACACATAGTCGACATCGATCGACGGTCGTCCACTAGTGTGGACACTGCTTATAAGTTTCTATTTGAAGCTATCTATCTTTCTAGTTTGAGATTGTTATACCAACTGTATTAAAGCTTACCCTTGATGTTTCCAAGTTCCAAGCCAATGACCTTGTCCCGAACACTGTAATGTCCCCCATTATCTTTTTTATGAAATTCTCAGAGTCAAAGAGAAGAAAATGTTGACTTGTTTTTACGATAATGGAACGGAGGCTCATTAGTCATTTTGATGTCATTAGGAGACTATGGGATATGTCATAATGGAATAGAGCACTATTTGATAGTTCATCTTGTAAAGACAATTATCTAGCGTCCGATGGTGATAATGCTCTCAAGGTTACCTTAGTAAGGCACCTCGGATATACACCAGGTATGTAGGAAGAAATAGGAACTTTACAACCAAAACAGAACTACTGGGCGTTGAATTTCTGCAGCTATGCTTATTTAGTTATTTCTATCAGTTATTTCTTTCATATTTTCTTTTTAAGCGCTTTTTTCTGAAATAGGTTCGTCTGGTGAAAACAGTAGTACCTAGATGAAATTTTCCTTTAGCAAATGCATACCTGTAGTAGAAAATTCCAGCTCCTTATACTCTACTCCTAGGGACAAGCTCAGACTTCTAATAGGTACCTACCTAGAAATAAAAGGAAATTACTCGTGGTTGGGATCGGACGTTGGGTGTTCAACTGTTTTGTGCTCTTTGCTCTATTATGGTTTATGGTACAATGGTGCCGCTTTTATGACACTGCGTAGGTCTGGAATCTGGAATGAAACTTATGGCTTTAGGTCTACATGTTTGGGACCTAGGTGAAAATTCCAGCATACTAGACGTCTAAATACATCAGTCATGCTCGTAAAATAGGAACGGAATAAAAGAAATAGGGGTAATAAAATTAATTCTATTTTTGATGTATCTACATACCCATTATGTATGAACCACGCAACTCCTGTCCTTTGATCAAAATTTCATCTATTCTTGTTGAGACGAGATCCAAGAGCTGAAAGACAAAGTCTGGGACAAAGATCAAAGGATGTTTGTTTGTTTGTTGCCCATGGCATGATCTACATTACTAACTGCTACCCTTAGTTAATGAAGCATCACTTGATAATTAATTTCATTCAGACAAAGTCCTCCCTTGAACCCCAGACGAATCTCAATGTCTCCCCAGAAGTTCCACCATTGGTACTTTATGCTTTAGCTCTAGGAGCTCTCTGCTCTTGGGAGTCCAAAGGGTGACATGACCTAACAGCCTGTCAACCATAATGACTTAATGGCCTGCCAACATCTGTACGCCTTAACATCAGTTCCCCTCAGCATCATTAACATCAACGAGGTAGGTCGACGTTATGATAATATTGTGACATCAACAGTTTAGTGTTTTTACAATCCCAGCGTTATATTATTTCCTAGAACTTCCGGACCAGATCTGGGTGTAATTAGAGCACTGATTGTTTTCCATACAATGTAAATTATAACAAGCATCCAACGTATATTATTTCCTAGAACTTCCGGACCAGATCTGGGTGTAATTAGAGCACTGATTGTTTTCCATACAATGTAAATTATAACAAGCATCCACTCTCTGACTTACAGTTGAGAAGTTGCAGGTTCGATACTCCCCCGTGTCAACAAATTTCCCTTTTATTTGTGAACCATTAACAAGTAAGCATGTGAATAGTTGATCCCATGTGATTTTTCACGCCGAATCGAATGGTGAAACTTTTAGAACTGTCCGACTTACAGTTGATAAGTTGCGGGTTCGATAGTCCCCTGTGTCAACAAATTTCCGTTTTATTACATTTTTACTTTCCATTTTTTTTTTTTTTTTTATTTAACCAAATTAACAAATATGAATATTAGTATTTTAGCTTTCTTACTCCCCCCCCACAAGTCACCCGGGCAACAAGATCCGTAAAGTGCATTTTCTACTCAAGAGCTTGCAAGTTTAGTATTATCTTTTATTTTAACAAAGTTGTATGAACTTCTAATTTATTGATGAAGGGATTTAAGTCATGATTGAAAAAAAAAAAATGGAAGTACCTATATAGGTAAGTATGTACCTACCTAAATACATTTAAATCATTTCGTAGAGTTTTCCACATATGTATTGTGTAGCCTCATGGTACATGTAGATATTTTGGTGTCGGATAACGCGACCACAAATTTTTTGACATGGAAAAACTGTCAATATACATACTCGTATTATAGTTTCCTATTGTTAATTGAACCAATAAAATATCTAAATAAAAATGAATGAATTGACATTGGTTAACTGCATTACCATGCATCATATTCGACAAACAAGCAAATTTGCTAATGGGTGGAATGCTATTTTCGAAAATTTCACAGGAAATGCGGAACCTTTTTAATGATGAATGTAACTACAGCCCTAATAGAGGGTGTGTTGGAAATGATCTTGCTTTTTGTAACGGGGAAAAACAGAATAAGGGGAGATAAGGAGATGTTTTTGTAAGAAAATGCTCGCCTCCAGCCTTTATAATAAAATTCCATTACTTTCTGTAAGTAATTAACTGAATCCCCTAAAAGTCTTAAGAGCCCTTTCGAAACTATGTAGGTAAAATTACCTTTCACAGAGGGGTGACAATTTCTGTACGAGAAATTCATGGTGTTTTGCAATGTCTGTACTCTGTTCTTTGACGTAGGTATGGAAATGACCCACTGAAATCAGTATACGAACATGGAAAAATGCTTCTTCCAGTACCTTATTTGTAAAATTACCTTTCACAGAGGGGTGACAATTTCTGTACGAGAAATTCGTGGTGTTTTGCAATGTATGTACTCTGTTCTTTGACGTAGGTATGGAAATGACCCACTGAAATCAGTTGAACACGGAAAAATGCTTCTACTTCTAGCCTTCTTGCTAGTAGGTACTTTCCATTCCACCAAATAAACTTTTTTTTTGGAATTTGGTCAACTGTAGAGTAGATGTACCTTTAGGCCGAGAAATCGAGTAACAAAACTTTGTAACTTTTCTAGACAATCTCACAGAGACCTTACAAGTTATTTGAGTTTGGAGCTCTGTTGATAAAAATGCTGACGCCTGTACCTATGTTAGAAAAAGTTCCCCAGGAGGAACATAAATATTATTAGGGGACAAGGTCTCCTCTCACAACAGTCCCTCTCATTTTCAAAAGAAATTCCTCCAATCTGTATTCGATTATCCTTTAGAGACTTGTCTTGAATTTTTTACTTTTCCTCTATATTTCCTGAATCCTGACGCAAGGGATGTAATAATTTGTTTTACCCTTTTTATAAACCGGAATATCGGAGTGCCCATGGACAGTTTGTTGTCTGCAGTGTTTTCCATTTCCATTGCAGAAATCGAAATGGGTACTCAGGCCAAAGTGATGTTATTGGAAATTACCAAAAGTAGCTATACCCACTAGCCAAGGAGAGGAAAGAACCAAGTTGTGTCTTTTACAAGTTTGTTATTCTGACAAGGTGAAAGATTCTGGCAAAATATCCGTGTTAAAATAAATATCACCTTCCTCTGGTTAAGAGGGGCGCTTTTGCTTGAATCGCTTGAACGTCCAAAAATACAGTTCTCAAAAACCACAACAGTTAGTTCTGTTTAGTACCCTGTGATAATCAGAGGCTACTCGTTACCGAAATGTTCATCCTTGATGACTTTAAAGTTCAGAGGGTTCTCTGCTAGTGTCCTAATTGCTTCCAACCATTTTGTCATTAGTGTTCCAGTGTTGCACCTTGTGATTAGTTTCACGCAGGATATCAACGTGTCGCAGGATCTTGTAATGTCCAACACCATTGGGTCTATAATTTCCTTCGTTCTCAACTTTAACTTTATTGTTTCTCCAAATTGGTGTTTTGTCATTAGGACAGAGACCTAATCCGTTTTGTTTTTTTGTCAGCTCGGAATAAAAATTAATGACAGTCCCCTGAATGATAGAACAGAAGAGTTGGTACCATCTGTTTTCACCGAAAATAATGATCAGGACCATTTCTACAATTAGACCAAGTCTGACAAAATATTTCTTTATTAAATTTATTCAAGTTGAAACAGAGTAAAACCCACCAAAACGAAATTTGGCACATCCACCAAAACAAAATTTGGCACATCCACCAAAACAAAATTTGGCACATCCACCAAAACGAAATTTGGCACATCCACCAAAATGAAATAATACTCGTTCGTTTAGAACTGAAGAGATTTTACACCTATACTAAACTATTCTATTATTCTACTCCATTCCATTCAATTCTATTCTATGCTATTCTATTACCTAATGATGTCATAGACAGCTGGGGTAGATTTCTATTGTACAAATAACACATGGAATGTGTGTTGTGTTTGGTCCCGTGCTTGATGTTGGTCAATTTGTCAGAGTTGATCAATTGGGACTATATCCAATATATCCATCCACAACCATCCAGTCCTAGTCGGTATTGGTATTGGTATTGGTAAAGGTAGGGCCATCGGCTTTAATAAACGCCCTTGGTCACTGCGACCTGGTTAGATCTTTTGTGACAGTCCTAGTCGACCGACTTCAAATAATGCTATTAGAGAACTAGATAATGACACAGTAGGTACCTGTACTATTTTTTAGAGGTTCAATAGAGGGAACTTTTATAACTGCGAAGGTCTTGTCACTTTGGAGTGCCATATTGAATGTCACTTTGGCGTTCTGCGCAAGTGCAGATGGATGACAATAGTCTAAAATGGGCCAACATAGTCTTAATATGAAACTCTAAACCTCTGAGGGTAAGTTTGATAACAGCTGCATTTTTTGATAGCGGACAAAACCCAAATAAAGTAATTACTAATTAATTAACTGATTAATTAATTTAGTTACCTGATTAACTAAATTAAACCTGATTAACTAAATTAAACACTAACTCACCATATTGTCATGATTATAGAATAAAATTTTGCAGTGTAGGGGATTATGGGGATTTCAAATTCATTACAGCTCTGTATCCCTACATTATATTAGAGCAGTGTTTCTTAATTAGTTTGGCCCGCGGAACCCTTTTCAAAAGGTGAACATCTTTGCGGAACCCTGAACTTCTTTCAAGATTGCACCCCCCACCCCCCTATTATAAAAAAAAACAAGTAACATTTTATTTTTATTTATTACTATGGGAAGAGTGGTATTTCTGCATGGTTGTTTTGAAACTGCATTTTATCTAGTGTATGATTTTTCCAAATTATCTCGCGGAACCCTTGCCGTCAGCTCGCGGAACCCCTAGGTTCCGCGGAACACCAATTAAGAAACACTGTATTAGAGCATACATTGGTACATAGGTGGGTATTATTTACAATTTTGCATTTTGAATTTGTTAACATGTGTTTATGTTATTATTCTGTACATAATACACAATATTATTTATTTAATTTTATTAGGTTGTGTCAACATATTACCTACGTTATGAACACCTTTGACTCCAGGACTTCTAGTCATTTTGTTCCTCTGGGTACCTATATCACTCCTGTAGAAGTGACCATAACATACAAGTCACCCTGGTAACACACTGGAACAGTGGGGGTATTAAATGCACCAGATAATTATTAGATACTAAATGCAAATCCAAAAGCCAAAGAGAAAAGGTCTGGGGTAGAAATAATTTATAACCCCGGAACAATGCGGTTATCAGCAGAATATGGAATGAAATGTAGTATTGGGATAGTTTACACCCTGTTCACACTGCACCAATCTTTCTTCGTCCGAATTTTCCTTCGTCCGAAGATGCATTTTTCCGAATTTTCCTTCGTTGGCAATGTGTGAAGACATTAATTCATCTGTATACGACTCGAGGCCGCGCTTCACGAAAGAAAATTCGTGACGAAGAAAAATTTGTGACAAAAAAAATCGTTTTGTGCAGTGTGAACGGGTTGTTATACCATATAGGTAGATAATATAGCACTGTATGATACATACTCGTATGTAATTCATAATTATTACAGCATAATATCATATAGATAGAAGTGTAGTACTCGGAGATATCATGTTATGAGGAATGAGGTTGGTACTGAATTATCTTTGACTCTATTTGGTATATGTACTACGACGCCGGGCGGTCTGTCCAACTCACAGTACAGCAACGGATGTTCAAAGGTTCTACTCATTCTACCACTGACGTTCTAAATAGGATTCTTTCGATTATTCGCACTTCCTTTCAGTTCAAATCTCAGAGTGCTCACTCTCATTTAGTCGCCTGTAAAATGACCGTTTATAAGAAATGATTTTATGGAAAGTATAATAATAATAGTGCTTATTTATACTGCTCGAATAGGACTGAAAAGTCCCTTTACTCCAGCAGTGGGCCACTACTGTTATTGTGGTCAAATTCTCAAATTATATTGAGGATAAAGTTCCATACCTCGGCTGGGATTGAACCCACGCCCTCCTGTTTACCAGGCGGAATGATATTATGGAAAGTACAGAGTGTTCAGAAGCCATAGCTAACGAAAGATCATCTGTAACCACCGAAGCTCAGAGGAGCGGTAGAGTATAAGTACATGGTAAAAATACCTACCAGACCTAATGTTGTATAGCAATAGCAAGGCAGAAGGCAGTATTACCTCTAAAGCAATTAGTTTTCCACATAGTTGATATTTTATACCTGAGAAGGTGAGAAATAAAATTATAGTCAAGATTTATTGGGTGTCGTCGAGGCAAGAGGGTATACCCCATTAGTTAATGTGAATTCATTCATGGACGTGTAATGCAGGGTTGGTTTTATGGCTAATCTGAATGAAAGATACGATCGTCGGAGGGGCCTTCGGTCTGTGCAGAATCAAAAAAATTTGGTCAGAAGATGTTTTTTTTTTCGATAGTCATTGCCAATATTGCCATCATGTAGAATCCAAGGAAAAGTGACCTTTCATAGGAGAGCGGTTCAGAAGCCATAGCTAACGAAAGATCATCTGTTACCACCGAAGCTCAGAGGAGCGGTAGAGTATAGGTACAATGCATGGTAAAAATACCTACCCAGACCTAATGTTGTCTAGCAATAGCAAGGCAGAAGGCAGTATCACCTCTAAAGCAATTAGCTTTCCACATAGTTGATATTTTATACCTGAGAAGGTGAGAAATTATAGTTAAGATTTATTCGTGTCGTCGAGACAAGAGGGTATACCCCATTAGTTAATGTGAATTCATTCATGGACGTGTAATGCAGGGTTGGTTTTATGGCTAATCTGAATGAAAGATAACGTGGGGACAAAACTAAGGACTATGGACCTCAAGCTGTGTCCATTGATCGACGAGGTGCATCTACGTCGTCGAGGCAGTGTGGATGGTTTCAGTCGACATCCATCGACGCCCGTCAACTATATGTGTGGAGTAGAGGAAACAGATTTAGTCCTAATAATGGCCTTTGATTTAGACTTATCGAAAAATCAGCACTTGATTATCATGCAGAAGGTATGAGTAAAAATCGCATTTGTTCTAATCCAGAGGAACCGCAGACAAATATTATGCCTGAAATCACGGTCAGACTGTCTGACAGACTTAGGTACCGCGGTCTGTCAGACAGTATCAACGTGAGTGACCGGCTCTAATAGACTCAATTTTCCCTTTCCCAACTGATCAAACACCCTAAAATCAGCCCTGTTAGATCACCACGTCACATTAGAAGTATTTAGTGAGTACAATAGTCTCATAACACCCAGAATCACAGTGAATTGAAATCCCTTCGGTATTTCTATGGAAAGGTTTATCACACGTTGGTCCATTCTTTGGAATCAAAAGTAGAGAAATCCCTTCAAATCTGGATCTATTAGCTGATGAGCAGATGTGGAGGGAGCCATGAAATAAGAGAAAAAAAATAGGTATATTATATTATTATTTTTTCTAAAAAAGAAGTAAAATATCTCGGTCCTTCCTAAACAGAAGGTAAGAATGAATTATTGCATTTAAAGTAGGTAGTTAGTAGTTAGGCAGGGGACTTTATGTTTGAATTCAATTAAATTTCGTACTATTCGTCTGATAGAACGTGATATTATAGCGTTATACATAGTGCATATATGCATAGTGCATACCCTTACACATTTTTACAATCCTGGAAGCATTTTTATTTTTACAATTATTTTTGTTTGTATATTAGTGTTATTGATGCCCAGTTCAGTTCTTAGGGCCTTGAGTAGGTGTCCCTCATAGTGGACTGACATTGACGATTTCTTGTTATGTATTTACTACATATTTACGTATTTACCTAGAAAGCGGTACAGACGGAAACAACTACGGAATTTGTGCTCAACCAAGATTCCTCAACAAAATGGAAAAAAATTGTCACATCCACTGACACAGTTTTTTTCTTCTTATGGAGACTGGAGAGCCATTTCTTAAACAGCCCTTTTGTCTCCTCTTTATCGATGGGATTTCTACCAGCTCCTTGATTGTCCTTGCTAGGCTGAGTGCACCCCGAAATAGTTAGAACTGCCAGAAGCACATCAGGTCCTAGACCTAGACAGTCACCCGTCCAGGTATTAACCAAACACAACGTTGTTCAACTTCTATGATCATTTGAGAACTTGTACATTCAACGTGCTGTTACCACTGGAAATGGAATCACATCCACCAAAACGAAATTTGGCACATCCACCAAAACGAAATTTGGCACATCCACCAAAACGAAATTTGGCACATCCACCAAAACAAAATTTGGCACATCCACCAAAACGAAATTTGGCACATCCACCAAAACGAAATTTGGCACATCCACCAAAACGAAATTTGGTACATCCACCAAAACGAAATTTGGCACATCCACCAAAACGAAATTTGGCACATCCACCAAAACAAAATTTGGCACATCCACCAAAACGAAATTTGGGACATCCACCAAAACGAAATTTGGCACATCCACCAAAACGAAATTTGGCACATCCACCAAAACAAAATTTGGCACATCCACCAAAACGAAATTTGGCACGTCCACCAAAACGAAATTTGGCACATCCACCAAAACGAAATTTGGCACATCCACCAAAACAAAATTTGGCACATCCACCAAAACGAAATAGTTGTATGAACTATGGATCATTCTGTAAACTCTATGCAACAGCTATCGGCAAAACTAAAGCGATACGTGCTAATGTAGAAACGAAAATCTACAAAAATAGAAAACCTCTTAAAAATTGAACTATTCGATTCAAAATCATTAATCCGAATGTTTGCTTTAGAATAATAAATGTGATAATCTCAGGAACATGGCACGTAGGAATGCTTCAAGTTTATCATCCACAATGAGTGCGTAATCTTGTTTACTTTAAATTTCCGACAAAGATGAATTAGTGTTCAGGGCGAACTAATGTAGAATTATTTCTAGACCAGAATGTACGCATTTCTGAGATCTAATAGAGAACTATTTCCATTTAATATATCATTTGTTCTTCTATTTTTACGACTTGGAATAAAAAGATTCAGGATTCAAAGATCATTTTTTTTTTTCAAATTTCAGGCTCAAATAGGAGTGAAGTATTGAGTCCTTTGTTTATTATATTTGGGCACCGAAGAAGTCTTTGCACCGTGAACCAAAGTTTATGAACATTTTTTATTATTATTTGTTGGACGAGATTACCATCTAAGATCTTTTCGCTAAATTAATTAAAGGAAAAGCCCCTAATAAAGCAAGAGAAATCCAAGATAGCATTAGCAATTCTGAAGAAATTATTCCAGGTGTACTATTTAGAAATAGAAGATAGAAGCTGATTAATATTCCTGCTGCTGTTGGGAATCCTAGAGATCTTTTTATAAGGAAAACACAACAAATGGGACCCGGGAACCTGGATGAATTTAATAAACTCCGCTAAGTGTCATTATCGTTAGAGAAATAGCTTTCATTGCATTCCGCATCAACTTGTGCATACTTTGAGTACGCTGCGCTGAGTCCACATTGATCAATTTCGTTTCTAAAGGAAATGAAACTCTCCTAGGAGCTTTCTTCATTAATTTTTAGAAGCAACCTCCGTAGCTAAGTGAGTTCACTTCCGATTCCCGGCGGCGTCAAAGTTATTTCGGCTCTGTGCTTAGACTTCGGGGTGCACTCAGCCTCGTGAGGACAATACTTTAATTGAGTAGCGACCAGTGGCGGCATTGCTAGTGGTAAAAAGATTTTAAAATATAGAAATTGCAAAGGAGGCACTTAGTAAAGCTGTGATACAAGTTGTGAAAAAGCTCTGCTTTACCACACAGAAATAATAATTTTATTAATTTTCAGAATAATGTCAAGTAGTAAATTATCTATTTCTCTTCCTGTTTTCTGACGGGTTCCGAGGGCCAGAGACCTTCTTCAACCAAAATTCTCCTTTATACAGATCGTAACATTCATGAGAATTTTCCTGGCAAATAAGGGACTGTGTCATGCTCTCTATTTCTATTTCCCCCTGTTTTCTCCAACGGAAACTGCTTTTCCTCTGTTGCTATCATCTGGATTCGTCTTGTTTACTACTCTCCTCATAACATGACTGTTATGTATTCCTTCATAGTTCTATTGCTATTTTATCATTCGTCTCACGGAACAAGCGCTATTTTCATTCGTCTATTTTAGTCTAGTTTTCCTTTGCTTCTATTCTATTTCTTCATTCGTCTATCTTAGTCTATATTTCTGTCTGCTCTTCTTTCCCTTCACCCTAGGCTCTTGGTTCATAGTTTGCTACTGTTAGCAGCTAGCTTATATACAGTGTAAAGTCGCTTCTTAGGAATTTTAATTTTTCTTCTTCTCCTAGTCCCCTTCCATATGCATCAAAACTATTATGATATATTCATCCTCTAGGACACCTGGGAAAGAATTTCGCTACCTATCTGCAATTTGATGAATATGTTGAATGTTAAGATCGTTAAAAGCTGCCCTTCATAGAAGGATATCATGAGTTTTATAAGGTAGGTAAATTTCTTCTTCTCCTAGAATCTAAAGATGACCCACCCTGTACCTATATCACTCCTGTAGAAGTGACCATAACATACAAGTCACCCTGGTAACACACTGGAACATTGGGGGGTATTAAATGCACCAGATATTAGATACTAAATGCAAATCCAAAAGCCAAAGAGAAAAGGTCCGGGGGTAGAAATAATTTATAACCCCGGAACAATGCGGTTATCAGCAGAATATGGAATGAAATGTAGTATTGGGATAGTTTACACCTCGTTCACACTGCACCAATCTTTCTTCGTCCGAATTGTCCTCCGTCCGAAGATGCATTTTTCCGAATTTTCCGTCGTTGGCAATGTGTGAACACATTATTTCATCTATATACGACTCGAGACCGCGCTTCACAAAAGAAAATTCGTGACGAAGAAAAATTTGTGACAAAAAAATTCGTTTCGTGCAGTGTGAACGGGTTGTTATACCATATAGGTACATATTATAGCACTGTATGATACATACTCGTATGTAATACATAATTATTACAGCATAATATCATATAGATAGAAGTGTAGTACTCGGAAATGTTCTGTTATGAGACTTATGAGGAATGAGGTTGGTACTGAATTATCTTTGACTCTATTTGGTATGTACCTACTACAACGCGGTCTGTCCAACTCATAGTACAGCAACGGATGTTCAAAGGTTCTACTCATTCTACCACTGACGTTTTAAATAGGATTCTTTCGATTATTCGCACTTCCTTTCAGATAGGAGATTTAGGGACCGTTTTGGATGTTTTTGAGTGCGCCAATGCACTTTTTGGGTACTTTTACATCGGAATAGGACTCTATCGGACTCTATCTCGAAAAAAAAATTGTCATTTGGTTGAGCCCCTATAATTTTTTCGGGCAGCCATTTTTTCGTGATGACGTCAGTTCATGTGTCAGTTCGTGATGACGTCAGTTCATGCGTAAACCATGGCTGTTTCAACGTTATTTTTTTTGCGACCTTTTAGCGACATTTTAGGGGATTTAGGGACCGTTTTGGATGTTTTTGAGTGCGCCAATGCACTTTTTGGGTACTTTTACATCGGAATAGGACTCTATCTCGAAAAAAAATTTCATTTGGTTGAGCCCCATTGACATTGGTTAACTGCATTACTATGCATCATATTCGACAAACAAGCAAATTTGCTAATGGGTGGAATACTATTTTTGAAAATTTCACAGGAAATGCAGAACCTATTTCATGAAGAATGTAACTACAGCCCTACCGTATAATATTCCTACCTACAACATTCCCACCTAGGTACAACTATGTTCATGTTTCACTCCCCGACTAATTTTTCCAGAAGAAAATAGAGGGTGTGTTGGAAATGATCTTGTTTTTTGTAACGGGGAAAAACAGAATAAGGGGAGATAAGGAGATGTTTTTGTAAGAAAATGCTCGCCTCCAGCCTTTATAATAAAATTCTATCTCGATATAAAAAGCACCTCTATTATTTACCCCAATTTGATATATTGGTAATGGAACTATTAGTTTTCGTTTTGATATGAAATCAGTCGGGATTTAGGGTTGCGGTAATTCAGTACCTATGAAATTAAATGAATAGTCATCTAGTCGTCAGACATATCCAATAACTTTATTGTTCTCAGGCCCCGGGACAAACATACCAATAAAAAACTCATTTCTTACCCTAAATTTTATTGGAAACAGCCCCTTCTTCGTGAGAAGTGGTTGAGGATTGATTGTTTTATTGCTTTCGGCAAGAGCGCTGGTTGGTTACTTGTGTATCAGTATTTTGTATTTTATTGAATTCAAGAGCCATTTATCCTTTTAATAACAATTACGTACACGCATTGTGAGAAACTATTTAGTTATGGAAGATAATTTCCTCATCATCCTAGAATCTTAAGTGAGGACATAAATTCATTTTAATAAAAAGAGGTATGGGGATGTTTTTCTTTTTTTATGATTTGGACATTGTGGTTAGGATGTCAACTTACCTCTTCCTGCTAGTTATTTATTACTAAACTTTTCCACTAAATCAGCAAGAGATGATTCCGTCATCAAGTCATTAATAATTTTCTACATAACTCATCCACAGCAATGATGTATAGGAGGCATTGAAAACAAAGTTCGAAAAGTCAAGGAATACAAACATTCAAAGGTCACAATTATTCAGACAGATTAGCCTTAGCTCATTTGTCTCGTAAGTCTTGTGAAGATGTTCCTATAAAGCTTGAAGATGTTTGTGTCTCTTGTAAATGATGATCCTGTGAAGCTTATAGATGTCTGGCTCATTACGAGTATGTCCTGTACTATTGGTTTTACGAGCAGTGGTCAGTGTCTTAACAAGAAATTCAATTGAAGCTATTATAGAATTTTTATTATAATAGGTATAGGTCTGATGATGGTAGAATGGAGTGACTGTTGTTCTGAGCTTTGAACCAAAGTACCAAGGGGTTCTTTATGATAGCGCAGTTTTGTGTGAGCCCTACTCAACCTAGGGTACTAGATGAAGTGCCAAAGGAGATCAATAACTTTTGGAGATTGTCGATATTTCTAATAAAAAATCCTAGAAGAAATCTCTCTCTGAACTCCAATTGCGGAAATTTGGAACTCAATAATTACTTCGGCTACATTGTACTTTCCGCATGATTATTCAAATTTATCTTGAAGTCTGAGGAGATTCTATTCCTTGGATCTTATCAAACTTTGGATCAAGATTTCCTTAAAATTTCAAGTTCTATCTTCTTAAGTCGAGGCCATGTGACATTGTGACATACAAACGGAATACCAGTATTATCTGTTCGAACGTCATACAAACGGTTCCAGATTCACGTGTATTCAAATTGGCCATTCCTCATTTTCAAGCGCGTTACCAAATTGGTTTGAGACCCGCTGGCGTCGAATAGTATAATAATTGCCATTCTAAAAAGTTTTGCCTCCTTGTTAACGAGATATAAAATGTTCCTCTGTGTATATGAAGAGTCCCTCTGCATCATCTTGAGTTTGAAATTGCAATGAAATAATATTTTCGCAATTGGATTGCAAGTAGTAAAACTCAGTGGGACGAAATGGTATTAAACAATTAACTACAATGGAATACCTGGAAATCCACAGCGAAGAATGGAAAGATCGTTATCTTTTATTTGTTTATGAGGATTTTTGTAGTTGTAGAAACTTGATTTCTTTTTTTCTTTTATGTCATTTGGAAGTCGACGATGTTTGGTGGAAGTGTTTCCTATTCCTGATATCCAGAGGTTCCCGAATTCTGAACACTATTTATTTCTTGTTAGACCGAAGGGTACTAGAAGGAGTTGAAGTTTCCGAAATTGGTATGGATTCTCAACCGTTTCTCGACTTTCCAGTCTTCCGGTGTGAGGTGTATCGTAATCCTGATGAAGAAGAAGAAGAAGATGAAATTATTAATCACTCTATAGTCTACGGTGTTTTAGTTATACCACGTGACGATTTCAATGATTGATGACATGTCTTGAACTTGAACCAAGTACCATACAACAGGTAGTGTGTGTCTAGTGGCTATGTGTGTCTTTTTAAGGATCAGAGAAATGGTATTATGACTTGTAGCCCAAAATAATATGTTATGGCCAATGGACATCTTTTCCTCCTACAAGTCGGGGACCTTTCGTCTGGTATCCTGGACCGTGTCTGCCTGTGTGTTGTGCAAAGGATCTTGAAAACGCTTCCAAAGGAGGATCAGATTAGGAGAAAATATTGGTAAGAAGGTAATGGTTGAATTGTTGGTTCTGTACCTTGCATAGGTCTGGTTGTGTAAAGGATCTTGGAAACGCTTCCAAAGGAGGATCAGATTAGGAGAAAATATTGGTAAGAAGGTAATGGTTGAATTGTTGGTTCTGTACCTTGCATAGGTCTTTTACATATTTACCTAGAAAACAGTAGAGATGGAAACAACTACGAAATGTGTGCTCAACCAAGATTCCTCAACAAAATGGAAAAAAATTGTCACATCCACTAACACAGTTTTTTTCTTCTTATGGAGACTGGAGAGCCATTTCTTAAACAGCCCTTTTGTCTCCCCTTTATCGATGGGATTTCTGCCAGCTCCTTTATCGATGGGATTTCTGCCAGCTCCTTGACTGTCCTTGCTAGGCTGAGTGCACCCCGAAACACTCAGAGCTACCAGAAGTACATGTGATCTTAGACCTAGACAGTCAGCAGTCACCCGTCCGGGTGTTAACCAAACACAACGTTGTTCAACTTCTATGATCCTTTGAGAACTTGTACATTCAACGTGCTATTACCACTGGCTCAATTAAGGAAATGGAATCACATCCACCAAAACGAAATTTTGCACATCCACCAAAACGAAATAATACTCGTTCGTTTAGAACTGAAGAGATTTTACACCTATACCTACTAAACTATTCTATTATTCTACTCCATTCTATTCAATTCTATTCTATACTACTCTATTACCTCATGATGGCATAGACAGCTGGGGTAGATTTCTATTGTACAAATAACACATGGAATGTGTTTTTTGTTTGGTTCCGTGCTTCATGTTGGTCAATTTGTCAGAGTTGATCAATTGGGACTATCCGTCCACAACCATCCAGTCCTAGCCGACCGACTTCAAATAATGCTATTAGAGAACTAGATAATGACACAGTAGGTAGGTACCTGTACTATTTTTTAGAGGTTCAATAGAGGGAACTTTTATAACTGCGAAGGTCTTGTCACTTTAGAGTCCCATATTGAATGTCACTTTGGAGTTCTGCGCAAGTGCAGATGGATGACAATAGTCCAAAATGGGCCAACATAGTCTAATATGAAACTCTAAACCTGAGGGTGTAAGTTTGATGACAGCTGCAGTTTTTGATAGTGGACAAAACCCAAATAAAGAAATTACTAATTAATTAACTGATTAATTAATTTAGTTACCTGATTAACTAAATTAAACACTAACTCACCATATTGTCATGATTGTAGAATACAATTTTGCAGTGTAGGGGATTATGGGGATTTCAAATTGAAAGTCATTACAGCTCTGTATACCTACATTATATTAGAGCATACATTGGTACAAAGGTGGGTATTATTTACAATTTTGCATTTTGAATTTCTTAACATGCATGTAGATATGTTATTGTTCTGTACATAATACACAACATTACTTATTTAATTTTATTAGGTTGTGTCAACATATTACCTACGTTATGAACACCTTTGACTCCAGGACTTCTAGTCATTTTGTTCCTCTGGTAAGGCGCCTGCCAAACCCGTTAAGATCGTCGGAGGGGCCTTCGGTCTGTGCAGAATCAAAAAATTTTGGGTCAGAAGATGTTTTTTTTTTCGATAGTCATTGCCAATATTGCCATCATGTAGAATCCAAGGAAAAGTGACCTTTCATAGGAGAGCGTGTGTGCTAACAGGTTTGGGTGAATGGCGGATCTAACTGTCAATGTATTTAATAGTACCTATACGTATACCTACCCAAGTATTAGAATTTACTATCGGTAAATTACTATACTTTCCCTCTCACTAAAAAAAAAAGCGAATCCCGGTGTTTCCATTGTAATGAACGTTTCAGCATTTACCAAACAATAGTAGTCAAAGGTCCCCACATAAGCAAGAGTAGAATTTACTGATTTCATATTTTGTTCTTTCTATTATACCTTACTAGTTTTTTCCCCCATTTTAAACCTAGACCATGTTGTGATGGTAAAGTTTCTGTTTTCCTGTGAGCTGTAGCGCCATTCAATTCACCTGGCTGAACAAAATTTCAATTTTTTTTCTTTTTTTTACTTTTTGTGAAAAAAATAAACACATAAAATAAAATGGGAATTGTTTTTTTCTCTGTATTATTTTTCGTCCCTTAACATTTTTTTCTCTTTTCTTTTTTTTTATGTTACAGGGTCAACGGAACGGTGGATTCCAGGAAGTAAATCCAGGAAATTCTTGAGATAATTCGAGATAACAGCATTCAACATGAGTTCCGTTTAGAATCCTGTTGAGTCATGTTCAATTCTCATTTTATATTCTTCAATTAATTGCTTTTCGTTTTCAATAAATTGATCCTTACCTTATCCTTATTTGGAGAACTGCCATTGAAGCATTTGGGTACCAAAATTTGGAATTATATTTACCAAAATTAAGTTTGCATACACCCTGTATCTACTTTTTTTTCATTAAATGAATGGAACGAAAAAACGTCGAGGATTTGAAATTAGAATTTTAATTGAAAATGTTAATTGATGTCACTCTGAATTTTGCGTATTGATTTGAAGACGAAAACTAATAAAAAAGCTGCGTGAATTAATTTTATTGAGAAGACGTTCTAGTGATTGGAAGTATTTTATTACCACAGCTTGTTGGCTGACCAGTTTGAAATTCCAGATTTTTTTTATACTTAAGTGAACCCTTCTCAGTAAAAATGTCTCCGTCGCTGTCGAAGTCCCTTATATTGGCCGAAATTTATTGATGAAGGGATTTAAGTCATGATTGAAAAAAATGGAAGTACCTATATAGGTATGTACCTACCTAAATACATTTAAATGATTTCGTAGAGTTTTCCACATATTATTGTGTAGCCTCATGGTACATATAGATATTTTGGTGTCAGATAACGCGACCACAAATTTTTTGACATGGAAAAACTGTCAATACATACTCGTATTATAGTTTCCTATTGTTAATTGAACCAATAAAATATCTAAATAAAAATGAATGAATGGGGCTCAACCACTTTTTTTACTTTTTTTCTTCGCTGATAAAGGAAGTTCGAAACACGCTGATTTCAATAGAAATGCTTAAAATTTCATTTGAGGCTTCCTAAGAGGAGAAATCTTTGTTGGAAATTTCTGATTTTTGAAACGCACAAAATTTTCGCGGGCAGCGATTTTTTCGTGATGACGTCAGTTCATGCGAGGTCGTAAACCATGGCTGCTTCAACGTTATTTTTTTGCGACCTTTGAGGGGATTTAGGGACCGTTTTAGATGTTTTTGAGTGCGCCAATGCACTTTTTGGGTACTTTTACATCGGAATAGGACTCTATCTCGAAAAAAATTGTCATTTGGTTGAGCCCCTATAATTTTCGCGGGCAGCCATTTTTTCGTGATGACGTCAGTTCATGCGACCTCGCATGAACTGACGAAAACCATGGCTGACTCAACGCTATTTTTTTGCGACCTTTGAGCGACATTTTAGGAGATTTAGGGACCGTTTTGGACATTTTTGAGTGTGTCAATGCACTTTTTGGGTACTTTTACATCGGAATAGGACTCTACCTCGAAAAAAATTGTCATAATTTCCTCATCATTTCCTAGAATCTTAAGTGAGGACATAAATTCATTTTAATATAAAGAGGTATGGGGATGTTTTTCTTTTTTCATGATTTGGACATTGTGGTTAGGATGTCAACTTACCTCTTCCTGCTAGTTATTTATTACTAGACTTTTCCACTAAATCAGCAAGAGATGATTCCGTCATCAAGTCATTAATAATTTTCTACATAACTCATCCACAGCAATGATGTATAGGAGGCATTGAAAACAAAGTTCGAAAAGTCAAGGAATACAAACATTCAAAGGTCACAATTATTCAGACAGATTAGCCTTAGCTCATTTGTCTCGTAAGTCTTGTGAAGATGTTCCTATAAAGCTTGAAGATGTTTGTGTCTCTTGTAAATGATGATCCTGTGAAGCTTATATTAGATGTCTGGCTCATTACGAGTATGTCCTGTACTATTGGTTTTACGAGCAGTGGTCAGTGTCTTAACAAGAAATTCAATTGAAGCTATTATAGAATTTTTATTATAATAGGTATAGGTCTGATGATGGTAGAATGGAGTGACTGTTGTTCTGAGCTTTGAACCAAAGTACCAAGGGGTTCTTTATGATAGCGCAGTTTTGTGTGAGCCCTACTCAACCTAGGGTACTAGATGAAGTGCCAAAGGAGATCAATAACTTTTGGAGATTGTCGATATTTCTAATAAAAAATCCTAGAAGAAATCTCTCTCTGAACTCCAATTGCGGAAATTTGGAACTCAATAATTACTTCGGCTACATTGTACTTTCCGCATGATTATTCAAATTTATCTTGAAGTCTGAGGAGATTCTATTCCTTGGATCTTATCAAACTTTGGATCAAGATTTCCTTAAAATTTCAAGTTCTATCTTCTTAAGTCGAGGCCATGTGACATTGTGACATACAAACGGAATACCAGTATTATCTGTTCGAACGTCATACAAACGGTTCCAGATTCACGTGTATTCAAATTGGCCATTCCTCATTTTCAAGCGCGTTACCAAATTGGTTTGAGACCCGCTGGCGTCGAATAGTATAATAATTGCCATTCTAAAAAGTTTTGCCTCCTTGTTAACGAGATATAAAATGTTCCTCTGTGTATATGAAGAGTCAATCGAAATGAGTCCTCAGGCCAAAGTGATGTTATTGGAAATTACCAAAAGTAGCTATACCCACTAGCCAAGGAGAGGAAAGAACCAAGTTGTGTCTTTTACAAGTTTGTTATTCTGACAAGGTGAAAGATTCTGGCAAAATATCCGTGTTAAAATAAATATCACCTTCCTCTGGTTAAGAGGGGCGCCGCTTGAACGTCCAAATAATAGTCTAAAAATACAGTTCTCAAAAACCACAACAGTTAGTTCTGTTAGAACCCTGTGATAATCAGAGGCTACTCGTTACCGAAATGTTCATCCTTGATGACTTTAAAGTTCAGAGGGTTCTCTTCTAGTGTCCTAATTGCTTCCAACCATTTTGTCATTAGTGTTCCAGTGTTGCACCTTGTGATTAGTTTCACGCAGGATATCAACGTGTCGCAGGATCTTGTAATGTCCAACACCATCGGGTCTGTAATTTCCTTCGTTCTCAACTTTAATGTTTCTCCAAATTGGTGTTTTGTCATTAGTTCTCTCTCTCTCTCGCTGGCGGAGACCTAATCCGTTTTGTTTTTTTTCAGCTCGGAATAAATATTAATGACAGTCACCTGAGTGATAGAACTGAGGAGTTCAAACCATCTGTTTTCACCGAAAATAATGATCAGGACCATTTCTACAATTATACGAATAGAAGGCTGACAAAATGTTTCTTCATTAACTTTATTCAAGTTGAAGAAACAAAGTGAAATGTTCTGTCTTTTATTGACTTCTGGGATTTCGCCTTATATCCGAGTTCTACGAGTAAGTCCTGTTTTCTTCATCTTTCTTGTCTTGTTCATGTTCAGCCTAGTCCATCATGATAATCTTTTAGTTTCCAATGCTTCTCTATTCTGTAGGTATAGCTCTACTTCATAGAGAGTATACAAAAACAAAAGTATTCGGAACTTTTGAGTAGAGATGGTAAAAGCTAGGTTAGATACGTATCACCCATTCAAAATGTTATACTTTAGTAGGAGGTGGAACATTATCAAGGACAATATGAAGCATGAAATGCAGCTGATTTTGTTTGGGAGCATTTCAGTTCATTTTCAATGAATCATTAATAGATCAGTTGCGCTTACTTGGGTGATGTTTCAAAGTCATAGAGCAGGAAAAATGAGGACCAACGGAATTTTTCTTGTCTCCTACAACTTCTAGATACCGAGATAAATCGATTTAAAAAATACCGGTAGATCGTAAACTTTGACGTCACGGCATACTAGGGTTGCCAACCGTACGTTATTTCCCGGAACAATCCGTATTTTTGTCAAAAATCAAATGTTCCGCCGGAACACACCTTTGTAGGGTGGTATTGGACACAGGTGCAGGGGTGAACTTTACCGTGGTTAGGTCTAACGGCAACAGATGTGCAGAACTTTTCCCGAACAGCACAAATAATATGAAAGGAGAAAACACTGCTATGATGTTCAACACAACACATGAAAGTCTGAAACTTTTTGGGAATTGAGATCTTGTGAGGAGGAACAAGAATGAGAGGCAAAAGACGGATGAGCTCCCATGTCCCAAATGAAGTTGTACACATTTTGAATGCCACCCTGGTTTATATTTTTTTCCTTACTTGTAAATAATTTTACAAAGGAAAAGTACGCAGAGTAGAAATTGAAAATGAAGAGGATTTTAATAAAATATTAAATTTCTTGGAAGAATTTCATTTTTTTCTTCTCCTTTTTTTCCAAGGATATTAAATTCAGAGCTAAGAGAGAAGACAGAGCTCGGGCTTTTGTTATTTTGCAGCGTGCGTAGGAAAGTAAGATAAAGACACCACTGGATCCCAGATAGGTAAGTAATCCGTATTTAGTACCTACTAAGTTATTACCAGGATAAGGATAAAGGATCTTTGGAAGGTGGTTTGCTAGTGTTATATTAAGGACCAGGATTTCATGTGACAATTTAGCCGTACATATGATGTACATTGGAGATAAAGTTCGCCCTGGCAAAGATCGTATAACTGATCTAGTGCTTACAGCATTTTAAGTTAGCTAAGCTGACAGTTGTTAGTTTGGAAATAATTGTAGTCGCCATCAACTGAGGACTACTCTCTGCGGATGCCGATATTCCAAACGGTATGACGAATACTTATACAAACATACCTACTATGTGCTCTAGTTATTGTTTATCATCATCAAATTCTCATGGTACGTATCTTATTCACGGCAGTGAATTTCATCTCAAATTTTGTCTCCTAGACATTGAAATTTGCATACTCCCTATTCTCACCCTCTGTATTTTGTGAGCTTGGATAAAATAAGATAGAGACTTCAGGTAGTCACATATTTCTAAAGATGTTTGTCGAATAACAACGTTTCAGAATGGTACACAAAGCTTCTCGTCTCTTCAGGCGTGAAAAGAGTCTCATTACAGGATTTTGACACTTTTATTTGAAGACTTGGGTGTTTTTCTGCAAACATGGAAAGGTGTGACTCGTACTCTAGGATTAAGATTAGTAGATGTGATTTGTATGAAGAAGAAGAAGAAGAAGAAGAAGAAGAAGAAGAAGAAGAAGAAGAAGAAGAAGAAGGAGAAGAAGAAGAAGGAAGCACCAATTTTCTGTTAAAAATCCTATAAACGGGGGAATGATGTGGGGGAGCACGTTCAAAATTCTTACTCTCACAGCAGAATCTTCATTTGTGACGAATAGAGAAATACCCAAGACGATTGTTGCTGTTGGTTGTTGCCAGAACCTCTTTAACAATCAACTTCCAAAATAATTATCATCAGGCTTTTATGCCCGTGACTTTCTTACTGAGGCTGAAAGCAACTCTACATCAGCTTTGCACATCGGACTTTGCAATGTTTTGACGTCAGGGAATGCAACAAAGTATGGGTCATGGAACTCATGGAGTGGTATTTCTTTTGTATGTATTAAGAGGTAACTATGTATTATGCTAGCCACTCACTCTCAGACCACCTGACAGACTGCGTGGTCTATCAGACCGTCGTGTCGGAACGTGTGGAGGCGGAAAAACCTTGAGACCTAGGTTTCTTAGAGCTGGGTCTGTCAGACGGTCTGAACGTGATTTGAGGGTATTACGAAAAATACGAAATCCAAAATACCTACCAAGTTTTTTCTAGAACAGGGGCCTGCTCCTCAATTTTATCCTCACGAGGCTGAGTGCTATCATTCTATTCCTTGATTGGGGAAGAAGTTTATAATATGAACGCGTTAATCTCTTCCTACAATACAATCCGTATCAAGCTGCTAATATCATATTGTACTCACACTGCTGGGTGACAATTTTCACAAACAGCTAAATACCTACCTAGCTAAATACCTACCTGATAAATACCTAATACGTATTACCTGAGATTCCAAACAGTGTAAATTACATAGCAGGGGGACCTTTGCTTAAACCCGTGGAAATGATTTGGTTATAATTATACACCGGTCACAATAGATCTACAGAGGTCGCAGTGTCTTCTTCTTCTTCTTCTCTCTCTCTCTCTCTCTCTCTCTCTCTCTCTCTCTCTCTTCCTCCTCCTTCTTCTTCTTCTTCTTCTCTCTCTCTCTCTCTCTCTCTTTCTTCCTCCCTCTTGCTCTGCCCTCTCTTTTTTTCTCTCCTTCTACCTCTCGCCCTCTCTTTCTTTCTCTTATCAAGCTGCTAATATCATATTGTATACTCACACTGCTGGGTGACAATTTTCACAAACAGCTAAATACCTACCTACCTATTATCTGATAAATACCTATACATATTACCTGAGATTCCAAACAGTGTAAATTACATAGCAGGGGGACCTTTGCTTAAACCCGTGGAAATGATTTAGTTATAATTATACACGTTAGGTCATACTAGGGGTTCTAGGGTACAATGTACAATGGAAATTTTCTACTTAGGGTACAGTTTTATTCTGCGTTTCTGATCCTGTATTTCCGATGAAATATAACTTCATACCTACCAGTAATGGTACGCAATGTAGGTACTAAAATTTAGAACTACATAAAAAGGACTCCAGCAAGGCCTCCGAAGGCTTTAATGAACAAATTTATGTTGAACATGTCTTCAAAATTTTCTTCCGGAGTTTCCAACCAACCAGTCAGGACAGGACTTATCGCAGAATAGGTACATAGGTACAAAGAGGTAGGCAAACTACATACGAAATGAGGGTAAAACCCTCTGAAAACCTTAGTGGTTGAAGTGTGACGGAAACCCCCTATTTTTTCTGTTTCTTTTAGGGATAAGGAACATTTGAATATCAGCAGTCAGCAGTCCTACTTACTTTTGACATAAAAAAGCACTCGGTGTAAGTTTTATTTTTACCAACGAGTAATTTAGGAGAAAATAAAAATAAACACCTAAACACCAAGTCTCAACAGTCAGGTAGGTAGGTACCTACTTGAGAAAAAACACTACCTACTAATGAGTTTTAATACCAAGTCTCAACAGTCAGGTAGGTACTTGAGAAAAAACACTACTAATGAGTTTTTCCATGAATTTAAAAATTCTTACCTAGGTACATACATAGATACTAGGTACAAGTACCTATCTCACCCCCGCAGTAAAAAAAGAAGCAGAATAAAAACTTGATTAATTGAAATTTTCAAACTCTTTTTCCCTTCTTCAGTCGAATAAAATTTAGTGAAAAGCGGTCATTGAAAATTTAACAAGGAAACAAGTAGTAGGTTTTAGGTAGGTAGGTAGGTAGGTAGGTAGGTAGGTAGGTAGGTACTTGTTTATCCAATGATTTTTGACGTCAAAGTATTAAAAAAGTACAAAGTGTGAAAAGTCCTACATACTTTCAAAAACAGGCCAATTTGGTGGTTGATGGTAATCTAGGTACAATTCACAGAAGTGCGAACCAAAAATATGTAGTTACATCTGCACATCTTAACGGCAATGAATCATTGAACAAAACAAAAAGTAATATTGGTGTATAAATTATTGTATAATGCAGCGTTACTAATGATAATGATGCCAACAGAGGCAACACTGTAGGGTCATTATTAATTAGGTGACTAGCACCATACAGTATAACCTGGATTACAATGAGAATGCAGTATATGCACGGGGAATCGAACCAGAACCCACACCCCCCGAGTCTTCCGATCTATACCACTAGTAGTTGTTTGATAGTTATAGGGTGGATCAAAATAGTTGATAGATAACTAGGTTTTTCAACACGAGGGCTACGCACCTACAAGATGAAGCAAATGATAAGTTTGGCCATTCGGCGAGCATAATACCTACTGCTAGTAAATATTAGGTATCTACTTGGAGTAGGTAATATCCTGGTGAAACTTTTTTGGATTTTATCCTGCTGGGATAAGGTTCGTTCTCGGAACGGCTGGCTTTCTCCTATCCTGTCCTCCTTCTCTCTTCGATTTCGGGACGATAAGACCATGGGTCCGAGGGTACAATAAAAATTTTCTACTTAGGGTACAGTTTTGTTCTGCGTTTCTGATCCTGTATTTCCGATGAAATATAACTTCATACCTACCTACCAGTAATGGTACGTAATGTAGGTACTAAAATTTAGAACTACATAAAAAGCACTCCAGCAAGGCCTCCGAAGGGTTTAATGAACAAATTTATGTTGAACATGTCTTCTAAATTTTCTTCCGGAGTTTCCAACCAACCGGTGAGGACTTATCGCAGAATAGGTACATATAAAGACGTAGACAAACTACATACAAAAGGAGAGTAAAACCATCTGAAAACCTTAGTGGTTGAAGTGTGATGGAAACCCTCTATTTTTTCTGCTTCTTTTAGGGATAAGGAACATTTGAATATCAGCAGTCAGCAGTCCTACTTACTTTTGACATAAAAAAGCACTCGGTGTAAGTTTTATTTTTACCAACGAGTAATTTAGGAGAAAATAAAAATAAACACCTAAACACCAAGTCTCAACAGTCAGGTAGGTAGGTACCTACTTGAGAAAAAACACTACCTACTAATGAGTTTTTCCATGAATTTAAAAATCCTTACCTAGGTACATACATAGATACTAGGTACAAGTACCTATCTCGCCCCCGCAGTAAAAAAAGAAGCAGAATAAAAACTTGATTAATTGAAATTTTCAAACTCTTTTTCCCTTCCTCAGTCGAATAAAATTTAGTGAAAAACGGTCATTGGAAATTTAACAAGGAAACCCAATTAAGTAGTAGGTTTTAGGTAGGTAGGTATAGGTACCTACTTGTTTATCCAATGATTTTTGACGTCAAAGTATTTATAAAGTACAAAGTGTGAAAAGTCCTACATACTTTCAAAAACAGTCCAATTTGGTGGTTGATGGTATTCTATAGGTACAATCCACAGAAGTGCGAACCAAAAATATGTAGTTACATCTGCACATCTTAACGGCAATGAATCATTGAACAAAACAAAAAGTAATATTGGTGACGGTCATTGAAAATTTAACAAGGAAACCCAAGTAGTAGGTTTTAGGTAGGTACTTGTTTATCCAATGATTTTTGACGTCAAAGTAGTTATAAAGTACAAAGTGTGAAAAGTCCTACATATACTTTCAACAACAGTCCAATTTGGTGGTTGATGGTAATCTAGGTACAATCCACAGAAGTGCGAACCAAAAATATGTAGTTACATCTGCACATCTTAACGGCAATGAATAATTGAACAAAACAAAAAGTAATATTGGTGTACAAATTATTGTATAATGCAGCGTTACTAAAGATAATGATGCCAACAGAGGCAACACTGTAGGGTCATTATTAATTAGGTGACTAGCACCACATAGTATAACCTGTATTACAATGAGAATGCAGTTTATGCACGGGGAATCGAACCAGAACCCACGCCCCTCGAGTCTTCCGATCTACCACTAGTAGTTGTTTGATAGTTATAGGGTGGATCAAAATTGTTGATAGATAACTAGGTTTTTCAACACGAGGGCTACACCTACAAGGATGAGGCAAATGATAAGTTTGACCATTCGGCGAGCATAATACCTACTGCCAGTAAATATTAGGTATCTACCTACTTGGAGTATGTACTCGTACTATCCTGGTCAGTAGATGTTTGATAGTTATAGGGTGGATCAAAATAGTTGATAGATAACTAGGTTTTTCAACACGAGGGCTACATCTACAAGATGAGGCAAATGATAAGTTTGACCGAGCATAATACCTACTGCTAGTAAATATTAGGTACCTATTTGGAGGAGGTACTCGTACTATCCTGGTGAAACTAGCCACTTTTTTTAAAGAAATTTTTACGCGGCAAAAAATAAATGGTATGTAGGTACATAAACAAAGGAACAAATTAATAAATAGGTACAAATAGTCAAGAAATATGAGGCATGAACTGTCACTGTTGTTTTTTTAATGGAAAGGTCTCCCTTTCATCGCGATTCATACTCGTAATAATTATTCAAAATATTAAATCAACATGTGACGCACCTAGTTCTGGTTCACCCTGTATGTATTTCACTTAGATATGAGAGGAGGCGTGTGGGTAGCCAAATTTCGCACCTGTACTTTCTGCATTTCCTCTCTAATATTATTACTATTATTATTATTACTACTAGCGTGAAACAGGTGTGATGTCAAGTGCTACCTGTAATTATTAGTTAGTGACTACTGGTAAGTAGGTAGGTAGTAAGTATAACAGTGGAAATCTACGTTGGGAAAAATAAATAGTAAAAAAAGCAACAGGATGATTGGACAAATGCACATGGATGTTATTAATTTCTTTTCCATTTACAAACGGTGAAAAAAAATTGAAAAACAGTCCAAAAATCAAAGCTGAAAACTACATACCTACCTAATACAGATATTAGGTATATTTATTTCTGTACCTATGTGTCATTGAATAAACCACTTATACCTACCTATCATACCAAACTATGCAACCAATAAGATTATTTATAGGAAGGCGACATTATTATGAACCAATAATTGAATATTATAACCCATTATGTAATTTTAACATTATTATCATAACTTACAAAGCTATCTGCATAGATAAACTGCAGGTATAAAGATAGGATAACAGGATAATGAGACCTTACAATGTTGTCAGCTAGGTATCTACATGTAGGTACCTACTACCTACATGATACAACATGATTATTCTTCTCCTTTTTTCCAAGGATATTAAATTCAGAGCTAAGAGAGAAGACTGAGCTCGGGCTTTTGTTATTTTGTAGCGTGCGTAGGAAAGTAAGATAAAGACACCACTGGATCCCAGATAGGTAAGTAATCCGTATTTAGTACTAAGTTATTACCAGGATAAGGATAAAGGATCTTTGGAAGGTGGTTTGATATCGTTATATTATGGACCATGATTTCATGTGACAATTTAGCCGTACATATGATGTACATTGGAGATAAAGTTCGCCATGGTAGGGATCGTATATACGCATTTTTTTATTATTTTTTTTTTTTTTGAAGAGGTTTGACAGAGGGAACTGTAACTACCATGGTCTTATCGTCCCGAAATCGAAGAGAGAAGGAAGACAGGATAGGAGAAAGCCAGACATGATTATTATAATGTAGAGATGACAGACTAACCCATGCAGTACCTATAATATTATCTAGATATGTACCTATTAGTTAGTTTCCGACGTAAATAAAGCTGAAATGATTATTATAATATAGAGATGACAGACTAACCCATGCAGTACCTATAATATTATCTAGATATGTACCTATTAGTTAGTTTCCGACGTAAATAAAGCTGAAAAATAGAAAGCCAATACTTTCGCAATCAGCAGATAAAGAAAAACTGAAAAATGTACGAATATAGGTTATGGGCCCACTCTCTCTCTACCGCCCTCTTTACATTAAAACAAAGAAATAATCCCTTTTACCTCATCATGTGGTATGTGGTACCTATGATGATAGTTCAAATGATAGGTACCTACCTACACTCAAGCAGATTCCTCGTTTTCAAGTACAGGTAAAAAATGAACTACACTATTTCCCTTCCAGATCACTAGTTGAACGCAAAGGGTTAAAATATTAGTGAAAGTTTAGAAGTTTACAGAGCTTTTGGTCTTTGGTACAGGTCAGTTATGAAATATAATTATATAGAATTATATACACATATGTAAATATGAATCTATAGGAGCATAAATATATAATTATGTATATAGATAGCGAGAGTGAATGGGTCAGAACAGAGCAGGCTGTGTCACTTGTTTTACGACACCGCCGGGTATTGAACCCAGGACCTTTGATATGGTGATGATAAATACCTCTAATAGTCTGTCTCCTAGACTGCTCGGTACAGGGTAATAATGTCATACTTATCTGTAAATTGTTGGACAGAATCACTGATCAATAATTGATAAAAGAAAAAAGAAGGTTATCCAAACTTTAATCCAAGTTGAATTGATCAACACTCAACAGTAGTCAACACTTTGGAGTTACATATAAGTTAACTTTGTATTGGGCCATTTTTGAACTTTTTTTATGCATCTGCATTTTCCCAGAAGCTTAATGTGCCATTCAAGATAATGTACTGTTAACCCAGGTGTTGGTTCAATATATACCTAACCCCTCACCTGCAGATTGAACTTTACAATACTTACCCTAAGATATTTAGGAATACCTACCTACCATGCCTAGCATACAGATACAAAAAGTTAGAAAGTAAACATGTAGTTATAGTTGGCTAACTATATAACTACATGTTTTTATAATTTGTAAATCGGCTAAAATCGTCTCGCTGGAGGACGTAAAACTGAGACAAAACCAGCCCTGTCAAGCCACAGACAATAACACTGGCTCTTTTGAGGGTACCTGAATGGGACTATGGTCAAGTCCGTCTCAGGAAGTAGGGTACAACGACATAATTATGTACCTGAATATCCCTCATCAGACCCCTACGATTTAGGGGCCCTGAACTAACTCTCTGGCCTTGATGACACCTCTTGGTATCCTCTCAATGGGATAGTATATGGACTCACAGCTTTTCTCTAGAATAAACCCGAGTATGCGGACTCTTTAGAGGTGCTGCAGGTAAATTTTGGAGAAACTGGGGAGGTTGAAATATACCAGTGAGGGTACTTCTAGGTTACATCAAGGCCTTGGGATAGCAGACCTATCAAACCCCTCATTAGACCCCTTCAGTTCGGGGGCCCCAAGCTAGCTCTGACCTAGGCACCTTTTGGTATCCTCTTAATGGGATAGTATATGGAATCACAGCATTTCTCTGGAATAAACCTGAGTATGCGGACTCTTCAGAGGTGCTGCAGGTGAATTTTAGAGAAACTGGGGAGGTTGAAATATACCAGTGAGGGTACTTCTAGGTTACATCAAGGCCTTGGGATAACAGACCTATCAAACCCCTCATTAGACCCCTTCAGTTCGGCGGCCCCAAGCTAGCTCTCTGGCCTAGGCACCTTTTGGTATCCTCTTAATGGGATAGTATATGGAATCACAGCATTTCTCTGGAATAAACCTGAGTATGCGGACTCTTCAGAGGTGCTGCAGGTGAATTTTAGAGAAACTGGGGAGGTTGAAATATACCAGTGAGGGTACTTCTAGGTTACATCAAGGCCTTGGGATAACAGACCTATCAAACCCCTCATTAGACCCCTTCAGTTCAGGGGCCCCAAG